>NC_134270.1:84829201-84994201 GCF_031893055.1 Leptodactylus fuscus | reverse complement strand
ACAGAAAATGTGCAATATGTATTAAACCAAAATTTGACCGGTGCAAAAGTATGGGCACCTCAACAGAAAAGTGCCAGTAATATTTAGTAGATCCTCCTTTTGCAAAGATAACAGCCTCTAGTCGCTTCCTGTAGATTTAATCAGTTCCTGGATCCTGGATAAAGGTATTTTGGACCATTCCTCTTTACAAAACAATTCAAGTTCAGCTAAGTTTGATAGTCGCCGAGCATGGACAGCCCGCTCTCAAATCATCCCACAGATGTTCAATGATATTCAGGTCTGGGAACTGGGATGGCCATTCCAGAACATTGTAACTGTTCCTCTGCATGAATGCCTGAGTCGATTCGGTGCGGTGTCTTGCTGAAATATCCATCCCCCGCGTAACTTCAACTTGGTCACTGATTCTTGAACATTATTCTCAAGAATCTGCTGATACTGAGTGGAATCCATGTGACCCTCAACTTTAACAAGATTCCCGATGCTGGCATTGGCCACACAGCCCCAAAGCATGATGGAACCTCCACCAAATTTTACAGTGGGTAGCATGTGTTTTTCTTGGAATGCTGGTTTTTTTTGGACGCCATGCATAACGCCTTTTTGTATGACCAAACAACTCAATCTTTGTTTCATCAGTCCACAGGACCTTCTTCCAAAATGAAGCTGGCTTGTCCAAATGTGCTTTTGCATACCTCAGGCAACTCTGTTTGTGGCGTGCTTGCAGAAACGGCTTCTTTCTCATCACTCCCCCATACAGCTTCTCCTTGTGCAAAGTACGCTGTATTGGTGACCGATGCACAGTGACACCATCTGCAGCAAGATGATGCTGCAGCTCTTTGGAGGTGGTCTGTGGATTGTCCTTGACTGTTCTCACCATTCTTCTTCTCTGCCTTTCTGATATTTTTCTTGGCCTGCCACTTCTGGGCTTAACAAGAACTGTCCCTGTGGTCTTCCATTTCCTTACTATGTTCCTCACAGTGGAAACTGACAGGTTAAATCTCTGAGAAAATTTTTATTATCCTTCCCCTGAACAACTATGTTGAACAATCTTTGTTTTCAGATCATTTGAGAGCGGGCTGTCCACGCTCGGCAACCATCAAACTTAACTGAACTTGAATTGTTTTGTAAAGAGGAATGGTCCAAAATACCTTCATCCAGGATCCAGGAACTGATTAAAAGCTACAAGAAGCGACTAGAGACTGTTATCTTTGAAAAAGGAGGATCTACTAAATATTAATGTCACTTTTCTGTTGAGGTGTCCATACTTTTGCACCGGTCAAATTTTGGTTTAATGCATATTGCACATTTTCTGTTAGTACAATAAACCTCATTTCAATCTTGAAATATTACTGTGTCCATCAGTTATTAGATATATCAAACTGAAATGGCTGTTGCAAACACCAAAATATTTAGAACTAAAAATGATTAAGATTAATAGGGGTGCCCAAACTTTTTCATAGGACTGTAATAATTTTCTACAAATAAGAGTTAAAGGGGTTATCCGATTACTAACACAGATGGCCTAACACTTCGCTATATGGCCTAGGATAGGCCATCAATATTAGATCTGCAGGAATCTGACACCCAGGACCCCTTCACATCACCTGTACTAAACAGTGCAACTGTAGGTAATATTTACATTCTACGCGCTGCGGTGGTATGTAAACATTACCCATTGCTGGGCTGTCTCAGTTCCAGTGATCTGCAGGGGTCCTGGGTGTTGGCCTAAGGACAAACTGTCTATATTAGAAACCAGATAAACCTTTCAATAAAAAGCAATCAAGTTTCTCAGACTTTATAAAATCACTTAATTAAAGGGGTTTTCCAGGCAAAAAATGTTGTTGTTTTTTAAAAAGTTAGTGCTATTAATGTCTGTTAGTGCTATTAATAGTCTGTTAGTACTATTAATGTGTTAATAAGTGCACCAAAATACTTTTAGTCGTGTTTTGAGTGATTTCTGGGTTTCTCTTAGAGCTCCTGGCATCTTCTGCATTTTACAGGGGGTGTAGCTTCCTGCTGTTTTATCTAAAGCATCATGGTACTTGTAGGATGAACTTATAGCCTGACTCAAACTATCTCCCTCTCACTACCTCCCCACCCACCCCCTACCTGTCTCTCTAGCTATCCCGCCCACTACTAGCCCTTTTCAACTAACTCAGCCTACTCCCCCACCACATCATACTTACCTGCCTTCCTTCCAGACTTCCTTCTGTGAGACGGCTCCTCCCTCTTTTTAACTCTTCCGACGTGCGCAAAAATCCCGGAACTACTCTGGCTCTGCAGCTAGTAATCCACCTTCAAATGCACAACCGTGGAAGGCCACTGAATTGCTGGGCTGCAGGTGTCGGAAGAGCCAGAAAAGAGGGAGGAGCATTCCTGGGAGGAAGGAAGGGAGGGAGGGAGGAAGTCTGAAAGCATGACGGGGTGGAGGGGGGAAGTATTAGTGACGTTCCATTTTCGTAAACGGGGATATGGAACGTCACCGGATAACCAGAAAATGTCCCTGGGAGAGTCACATGAATGGGTAAATATATATTTTTGATAAATTATGTGATTTAGAAAGTAGGCGGGGGAGGGTGTTTAGATTACTGTAGGAATTACATTTTATCCTAAACAACCCCTTTAACTGATACAGTTCCTACATACTGCCATTGATGCAGTTCCTACATACTGGGCATATGAAAAGTAACTGGGCTGCAATTGCTGTAACTTTGTAAAGTACCTCATTAGATATCTGTGATTCATAATGACATCTTGGAGGCATTCCACAAAACCTGACAAGCATAGATAATTTATTTTGATTCTCTTGGACTTTTATATCTTTATAGCACCCTTTATACTGTTTTCAAACTTGTAACTACTTATCCCCAGTGGGGATATTAGGTGGAATGTGCCTCCCTTATTTTTAACTTTCAATAAAATCTCTTTGAAAGTAAAGTAACTTCTAAGCTACTGATAAGGCACAAGTTTTACACAAATCAGTATTTGAGAACTAGAGTTCGTAAGAAGACTTCATCAAGATATTATTCACATGGTGCGATTTTGAGGAAACATCATGTTTCCATTGGTGCATCCAAAGCTCTGTTCACCCACGATGACTGCACATTCTTGAGTGTAAAACTGAGGCTTTCCTCATAACATTGAGTGGCTATTGGCCACTGCAGGTGGGCAATGTTTTGGACATAGTTTGTCCACACCATTAAACGGTTTGTCCAGGATATTCAATTTTCCGCAAGGAGCCCAAGGAAGGTCTAGTCCAACGGTGCCCAGATGCTTCTTCCAACGAAGTCCTTGTGTAAGGAGAGGAACCAGGATATTACACAAATGCGCCACGTATGACATCCTATGTCCTTTCTTTAGGCCGCTGATTGTTCCACAAGAACAAGACCCCAGGAGCAAAACCACCTTCCCAGCCTCCTTGCAAAATACTGTATATCCTGGACAACCCCTTTAAAGGTCCTGATGTCAATTGTTTGCTGATCACACATTTTATTCAGTCAAAACATTGTGTCCAGCACACATTTTACCAGGTAAACAAGGTATGTGCTACTGATAATAATGTAAACTGTATGGGGACAAATCATTGATTGTTTGTCTCCATACAGGATTTCAATGAGTGTTATGGCCCTATACATATTTCTTTCCCCTTTAAGGCCCACCAGGAAGAATAAAAAAGATCCTGTGTTTGACCAAAATAAGCCTAGCCTAGATTATGAATTGAAGGGGTTTCTGGGCCTCCAAGCATTTTTCATACTGATAACCTATTTACCAGCCTTTTTCCAGTAATCATGCAAAGTTAAATCCTTCCAGACATCTTCCATAATAGTATGTTTTCTGTATGATTGACCTGGATGTATGTTGGACCTGTTGAATGGCACCATCTAATTGCATGATCTGCGGTTAAAGAGGACCTTTCACGTTCTCGGGGCACATGCAGTGTAATACGCCGCTAGAAAGCCGACAGTCTGCTGAATTCAGTGCGCTATTGGCTTTCCTGTTCTGTGCCCCCACTGAAGAGCTATTGGTGCCGCTGAGCAGTGAGGAACACCCCCCAAAGTCCTCGTCTATGGACGAATACTATCAGGAGTAGGAGAGGCGTTCCTCACCGCTCCACTGTTTAACTTACAAACATAAGTAAAAAAATAAAACAAAGTGAAGTTTTAAGAAATTCTAAAATAAAACAAAAACGTTCAAATCAACCCCTTTTCTCTGGATCACATACAAAAATAATCAAAAATCAGAATAAACACATTAGGTATCCCCACATTTGAAATTCCAAAACCATAATAATTTAAAAATATTTATCCTATATGGTAAACAGTATGAGAGGAAAAAAAATAATTGGCTGAATTGCTGTTTTTTTTTGCCATGTCATCTACCAAAAAATACTGAATGAAAAGTGATCAATAGTGACAGAATTCTAAAAAGTTTAGGGCTAGTTCAAACGGGGTTCCGCGTGAACACATTAAACCAATGACTGGGGAAAAAAAGGCAGGGGAAAGGTAAAAGGAGGGGGAATAGGAAATACTTGTGGAAGTACTAACAAGAATGTGGATGGCAACACTGATCTTGACATCCCCACCATAAGCTACAGTATTCTGAAATTTCCCCAAGGTGGGACTATTAAAGGATTATCTTATCTTATTGCCATACTTCCTGAGAGCACCGATGTTTCTGAAAATATTGAACCACAGATATTGGATGAGTGTTTTGTATGTTCCTCCTCAACATGTTATTTACCATACTGTCTTCCTATACTGTAATCTATATATTCTCCTTTATCTTTAGTGACACAGATTTCATTCTTTTGTAGTTATGTGGCTTCTTCTGAAAGAGATATTATTCTTAGCCCGAGACTTCTTCTTTCTCCTCTTTTTGATGAGTTGGATGAGAACCACCACAGTTTTTTGATGTAGAGGTGGAAGACTTGAGTGTTGGTGGAGTGTGTGGGTGTGCTACTAATGGTAGTGCTGGTAGGGGCACTAAGGGGAAATCTATTAGGGCATACCAGAATTCCATTGCCATGATGAGTCCCGAAAAGGGAAGAAGATGATGGCGTTACTGAATAAGATCTTTATTCTATTACAGATAACACCTGATAACTGGGTCAGGATGAAATCATAGAAAGAGGGTGGTGGCAGCTGAAATAGTAAAAATTCCACCTGATGTGCAGCCCCAAAATACAAGCTTTACAAGGAGATAATTAACCATGGGCATGCAGGGACAATTGGCCCTTTTGTACTGACATGAAATGGTGTCACCAGCATATGTGGAAAAATGGAATTGGCAGTGGCACCAAATGTACAAGACTGTTCCTTCTTGGTATGATCAGCGGTAGACAGGTGACCACCAGACCTAGCACATGATCATCATCATTATCCTTCATTTTTATGATCTGCATCTACTTCTCCTCCTCCTTCTGTACATCAGTGTCAGTCATCATCCATAAAGGAATGTGTGTCCACTACAGCAATCTACACCCAGTTATCTGGCTGCAACTTTAACTCCCAATCGCCCAAGTTATTGGTGATCCAGTCGCTGCCAAGCCACTTAGTGGAATCCATTGGATTTGTTAACTAATGGCAGCCTCAATGAAGAATATCTAGCCACCCTGAGTTCTTGAGGAAAGTTGTCCCTACTTAATATCAGCATTGGGCCTCTGCTTGTAAATGTCCATGTGTTGAAAGGTGCATATCACCGTGAATACGTGGAGCAAA
Source organism: Leptodactylus fuscus (assembly GCF_031893055.1). Classification (NCBI taxonomy): domain Eukaryota; kingdom Metazoa; phylum Chordata; class Amphibia; order Anura; family Leptodactylidae; genus Leptodactylus; species Leptodactylus fuscus. The sequence goes on along the minus strand of NC_134270.1, from coordinate 84,988,487 downwards.
GCTTAAGGGCAGGGACAATATATATAGTTGTCAGGGTCCACTGAGTCAATGTTTTGAGCAACAGCTTTACTATAGAAACAAAGCAAGACCTGATGCTTCCTAGTACTGCTACTGACTAGAGATGAGTGAGTAGTATTCGATCGAGTAGGTATTCGATCGAATACTACGGTATTCAAAATATTCATACTCGATCAAATACTACTAGCTATTACTACTATTCGCAGTAAATATTCGATTCAGAACCAGCGTTGATTCATTCGGCAAATCATCGCTGGTTCTGTAGTCAGCTCGTCCTTCCTAGTTGGGAGAGCTGGCAGCTTGCTGTTACGAGGGAGCTGACTTTTTCTCATAGGAATGCATTGACCAGCGTTGATTGGCCAGTGTACAGCATTCAGCCAATCAACGCTGGTTCTGCCGGAGGCTCGTCTGTGAGGAGGTGGAGTCTAAGATCGGACCACAGCAGTCCCCATTGTGGTCCGATCTTAGACTCTGCTTCCTTACAGACGAGCCTCCGGCAGACAAGGGAGACAGTGTATATGTCAGCCATAGGGAGGCAGGGACTTGGCTCTTGAAAGCATAGCTATTTAGTACAACGATATATACTGTCTCCCAATATAGACAATATTGACAATATACATATAGACAACATACATTGTCTCCCTCCTCACAGACGAGCCTCCGGCAGAACCAGCGTTGATTGGCCGAATGCTGTACACTGGTCAATCAACACTGGTCAATGTATTCCTATGACAAAAAAAGTCATCTCCCTCGTAACAGCAAGCTGCCAGCTCTCCCGACTAGCAAGGACAAGCCTGCTGCAGAACCAGCGTAGATTTGCCACAGGCTCGTCTTTGCTAGTCGGGAGAGCTGGCAGCTTGCGGTTACGAGGGAGCTTATTTTTTATCAGCGCAACTGCAAGTGCTGTGCAGTTAAAGCGCACGGACCCCATAGACTATAATGGGGTCCGTGCACTTTAACTGTACAGCGCTCCTCCTAAACACTCTCCTCCTGCTACACGTGGACTTGGTGACTCTCCTTTAGTCGAATAGTGGTTCCCCTGAGACAAGCATTTTTTCCCATAGACTATAATGGAATTCGAAATTCGATCGAGTAGTCGAATATTGAGGCTCTACTCGAAACGAATATCGAATCTCGAATATTTCACTGTTCACTCATCTCTACTACTGACATCACCTAATCTGCAGCTTACACTTCCCTCCCTCATTTTATGGTTGTAAGGTGAAGCGCACACTGAATGTCACTGTTGCATATACTGAAGCTCAAATTGAAGCTCCAGCATATGGTTATTACTAGAGATGAGCGAACAGTGAAATATTCGATACTCGTTATTCGTTTTGAATAGCCCCCTCAATATTCGGCTATTCGAACGAATATCAAACCCCATTATAGTCTATGGGGAAAAACCGTTTGTTTCAGGGGAAACCTAAATTCGACTCAGAAGTGTCACCAAGTCCACTATGACACCTCAGCAAATGATGACAGCACCTCTGCAATGCAACTGGGACAGCAGGGGAAGCATGCCTGGGGGCATCTAACAAGCCCAAGTCACAGTTTTACCCCACTATCACAGCCTATCAACTACACACTTTTCACACTCAATACAACCTCTATGAAAGTGGAAAAATACCTGGAAACCTTCTTTCCTCCCCAATTGTATGGACAGAAACCCAAATTGTATGCTAATGAAACCTTAACAAGCACCCCTTTAAATCATGTTGCCCATGACAACCACAGATGGAATAGGCAATGGGAAATCCAACAGTACCCACCCTTAACTGTCATTGTGGATGTGTGTGTGTGTGATGTGGTAAGACCTTCAAAAATTCACTTTTCTGGCCCTTAATGTGAGCCCTTCCAAATTAAGTTAGAGGCCCTTAAGCTGAACTACCAGCAGAGATTGAGGCCCTTGAGGTGACCAGCCTTTTACCAGCAGAGTTTTAGGGCCTTCAAGTTAGTTCATCCTTCCACCAGCAGTGTTTTTGGCCCTTGGAGGGAGTAGACTATTGCACCAGCAGTGTTTTTGGCACTTCGGAGGGAGTAGACTATTGCGCCAGCAGTGTTTTTGGCCCTTGGAGTGAGTAGAGTGTTGCAACAGCAGTGTTTTTGGCCCTTGGAGTGAGTAGAGTATTGCACCAGCAGTGTTTTTGGCCCTTGGGGTGACTAGAGCCATGCAGCAGCAGTGTTTTATTTTTTGGCCATGTCATCTACCAAAAAATACTGAATGAAAAGTGATCAACAGTGACAGAATTCTAAAAAGTTTAGGGCTAGTTCAAACGGGGTTCCGCGTGAACACATTCCGTCGTGGCTGCTGCGACGGGATGGCGATGCAATCCACTGGCATCCCGTCACAGCTTTCCGCCCTGGATTAGGCCCAAATGAATAGGCCTAGTCCGGAGGGTGCTGTTGCGAGGCAGATGCCGTGGCTGAATCAGCCGCGGAATCCGCCTGAAGAAAGGGCAGCTCGCTTCATTTTTTCCCCGAGCAGGAACAAACCGCTATCAGAAAAAAGACCACTAGCAGTCTACATAGACCTTTATTGTGAGGGGGTGGATTTTGAGGTGGATTCCGCGTCAAAATCCGCCCCCTCCTGCTCCATGTGAACTAGCCCATAGAGTTTTTGTAAAGGTATCAAAACATACTAAAAATTAAAGTAACGTATAATTTTTACCACACAGTAAATGCCATAAAAACAAATCCAGGAAATGGCATAATTGTGTTTCCTGTGGGAATTGTGAGGACAGTTACCGTTCTGCCATGTAAACCTCTGTCCAGTAAGTCAATAATGTCTGCTGTGCCTCTCTGCATTCCTTTATCTCTGTAGTATCCATATTTCTCCGTGTCCCTGAACTTTTTATTACATTTTATATCTGTCTTCCCCTCTGCTGGCTGCTGATTAGGGAATAAGCTGCCTAACCGACTTTGGTGGTGTTTTTTTTTTAACTATTTTAAATTTTAAAATTTTAATTAAAAATTTTAAAATTTTTAATTAATTTTTCTACCCCCTCTTCGTTTTCTTTTTGCATCCCTGTGTCACCACCTGCTGACACTGAGTTCCGTTAAGTGATGTAAATTAATGATCAGACCTCTGGTCAATTTCTTTTGGGCTCAGGTCTTTTGCCTAATAATCTAACTTCTAGATTGAAGTAATTAGAATTAGTATAATATAGATAGAAGTCTCTATCTATACGCATAGAAACATTTTAATTAGCTTTTAGAGCAGGGACTCTTTTTTCCGAATAATCTAATTTCTCTTTTGAATTAAAATAAAATTGCCATTTCTGAAGAAATAGATAGATAGATAGATAGATAGATAGATAGATAGATAGATAGATAGATTTCTCTGTCTATATCTGCAGATTGTTTTTTTTTTTAATAATAATCTAAAGTTAGATAGTTTTTAGGACAGGGGTTTTTTTCCTAATAATCTAACCTCTAGTTAGAATTAGTTAGAATTGATATATATATATATATATATATATATATATATATATATATATATATATATATATATATATATTATGGGGAAGGTAGCTCAGTAGAAGCAGTGGTGTAGAGCAAACCAGTCAGAGACAGAACACAAATCTTGCAGCAAAAATGGGTTTATGTAAAACACACCAAAATAAATAAACCTTTACGTCAGGCACAGGATTACCAAAATAAAATACAGTCTTAACTTCAGGCAAAAAGGCAAAACAAAACAGCTGAGCGCTAACTAAACAGACAATAGCAACTGTATGTGTGGCTTACTACCAGCCATACGAATCAAGCAACACAACACTGTACCGTACACAAGGCTCTCAGTGTCAGGGCAGACCCGACCACTTCCTCTCCTCCCAGGATCTGCCCTGAAGTGCAGACTCTGCAGCCTTTTATGGCCCAGTAACAAGCCTATGATCCACAGCTGGGCTGCAGCTTATTCAAGATTCACTCTGGACCACACATATGTCAGGAATCTGGGGGAGATATACAGTGACTACAGCACTCTGCCAGTCACCTTCTCACTATATATTAGAAGTTTCTTTATCTAGCTATAAAAAGAATTTCGTTTTTTAGGAAAGGGGCTTTTTTTTTTTTACTTTGGTACACTTTTATACTACAATTAATTTTTAGGGTCTTATATATAGGTAAAATCCTTCCTATCTTTTTTTAATACATGCATTGGTCTATACATCTTTGCACATACACTCCACAGTTTTAATACAGGTTCAATAAGTAAAGTTTTAGTACACCTGTAAAATCACAGGTGAGACAATACCAAAAATCAGACCTCATTAGGTCATAGGTTGTGTAGCTCCTTCAGAAGGGGTAACAGCAGGGTGATCTGAGATATGTTATGGCACTGACCACAATTAATGGCAACACCTTGTGCGTGTAAACTGTACCAGTACCCCTATCACTACCCTCAAGTCAGACTACATCCTCACCTATAATAAACACCTGAGAAGGGTTGATCTGTCTGACCAAGCCCTGAATAGCATAGTGCCATGAGAAAAACAAGAGTATGGTAAAAAAAAAAAAAAAAAAAAAAAAAAGCTGACTGTGCACATGGTACATCTGTACCATGTGCACAGTCAGCTTTTTTTTTTTTTTATGTATAATGTTTAGGTAATATCACAATGTTCAAACACAGGAGCATTCCTTCAGTTCCAGGAATACATTATCATGACCCTGATATTTGTGGACCATAAAGGGCCAGGCCCCAGTACTTCTGGAACTGAAGGTAACGTATTGTACCTGAGCAAAACTTTCCAAGTGAAGTCCTACAATCTGGAAATAGGAGAAAGACCCAAAAATGGTGCAGAGTGTGGGGTGCATTTTCTCTTTTAACTAATGTTTTTAAAAAAAAAAATGGGTGCTTTCCATTGTTTTGGCATCTTGGGGGCCCTGCAAATGGGACATGGTGCCTGAAAACTATTCCAGCAAAATCTGTCCTTCAAAAGCCAATTAACACTGTTTCAGTTTCAAGTGCTGCCAGGTGCCAGTACATCAGTTTACCTTTACATATGGCATGGGTCTCAAACTCGCAGCCCTCAGGACGTCACGTGACTAGGGAGGCGTGTCTTAGTGTGTTGGCCGGAAGATGAAGGGAGGTGCCGTCTACAGGTACTGAGAGGGGAGGGGAATGTGAGATGCAGGGTGGAGAGTGTGTGTGTCTGTGTGTCTCTCAGTAACCTAGGGGCAGAGATGGAAGAGGAACGTTATACTGGGGGCAGGGATAGAGTGGGGGACATGAAACTAGGGCCACAGATGGAAGGGGAAAATGAAACTGGGGGCAGATAAAGGGGGGACACGAAACTGGGGGCAGATGAAGGGGTACATGAAACTGGGGGCAGATGGAGGGGGGACATAAAATGGGACAGATGAAGGGGGATATGAAACTGGGGGAGAAATGATGGGGGGAGATGAAACTGGGGTAGATGAAGGGGGGAATTAAACTGAGGACAACTGGAGGGGGCATTAAACCGAGGGAGTAGCTGTAGGGGGACCTGTCTGCCTCTAGTTGCCCCCAGTTTATTGTCACCGTTCAGCTACCCATACAGTTTAATGTCTGCTTCTAGCTGCCCCAGTTTAATGTCCCCCTCGGGAGAAATTGCATAACTGATTATGGAATGCATTTTCTCCTTTAACCCTTTGTGAATGTGCAACTGTATTTCAGTCTATGAAACTTATGCTATTTTATTATAAGCCCCAAGTATTCTGAAGATTTCCAGATCTGCCATAGGAACATGTCAGCTGCCAATGAATTATGTCCTTTAACATTTTGTAGTTGGTGATAGGTCCTCTTTAAGTGATCTCCAATTTTTTTAACAAATGCAGTTGTTCATGAAACAATTCAACACAATATCACAACATGCTATCAAAACACTTGAAAGTCTGTAATTCACACCTTGTCCACAACCACCATAGGGAAACCATACATAGACAAAACAAAAAAAAACAACATCATAATAGTCTTCCCTTTTCCTTACAGTAATTTTTACAAGGGTGATATATGTTTTTTAACGCCAGGAGTGGGGCTAGATCCTTTGATAGTCATGATATTGTTATTTTTTTATTTATTGATTTTATATATTGTGCCCCACCTAAGTATACTATCCTCTAGGACCCAGCAGCTTATATCTTCCCGGTCACTGGAGGTTATGTGACCTCCATGTTAAAAGTGGAGCTGTATCATTGCGGCTCCTATTGCTCTGTACACAGGAATCGGGAAGGCAGGGCCATTACTAAATCATCCCTGTTTTCCCTGTTGGAGGTCCGGTTCCTGTAGTTGCACTGTTTCATGTGGCTGCTTAACTCTGAAAGGACGTCTGTATTAATTCTCACAGGGGTTATCCGGCATGAATTGAAAATGAATCCCTAAAGTAAATTCTTAACTTAAAGTAAAAACTTAACTTTTAATTCACTTCATCAAAAAAAAAAATTACATTTACCTATATACCTGGGGCTGTCATGTGAGTTATCTTCAGGCTTCTGGCAGAAAGCGTCACTTCCTCCAATAGCGCAATAGAGCTTTAGTGTACAGTCGCCGCAGAAGCAAAGAGTGCATACCAAGCATGTGCAAGAAGTCCGAGTGACCACTGAGGACAATCAGCAGCTTTAGCGCAACTATGGAAGAGACCCGGGAGAAGACACTGGAGCAGAAGAACCAGGGGGCGCAGGAGGACACCAGAGCAACAGGGACAGTTGAATATGAATGTTTTTTTTTACTTTTTCCAATGCCCCTGGCTGATTTAAAGGTTAAAACTGTTGTCCATTTTTGCCTGGATAACCCCTCTAAATTAGGCTGGGGAAGGGGGAAAAATGCTCTGGTACTATCTTCTTTGCCTGAAGTCCTCGCCGGCTGTGACATCCCGTGTCGTGTCACTTTCCTTTGTTTTGTACTGTGGTGTATATGGTGCTTGCTTGTGTGAACAGAAGAATAAAGCTGGCTGAGGTCAGTTTTGAACTGAATTCGCTGTGCTGGAGAAAATTTATTGAAGGTTTCTGATATGCCAACCATCTTGATGAAGGGATGGCGATTTTGGGAGCTAAGATAACCCCAAAGTTGTGACATTATATAAATAATACATCAATATAAATAAAAACAATATTGGCCTGCTCAACTGACTATACAATTAGAGTATCCAATTGATACAACATGTTATATCATCAAACATTTGTCTGTTTTCATCATAAAACTGCTGCATAGTACACAAAATTACATCTTTGTAAAACTCCATTACTGACCATTTTACTTATAAAACATTAATGAAAAATTGCTTTCTCTTGAATGATGTAGGGCAATAAACCAAAAAAGGATTGGGAAAGCAAATGTTGTTATTTCCAGTTTCAATACATTCATTGTCCAAAGTATCTACAGTATCTACCATCAACTAAAGTAACGCCAAAGGCAGAAAATACATTACAAATATTTCAGCAATTCTTCAATTTCTTTCATCATATCCTGTCTAGGGTTGAGCGATCGAGATCGGGAAAGATCGGATTCCGATTGGCGATCGAGCAAATTTCACGATTGCGATCAGCTAGAAAATTATCAAAAATTAGATTTTAAAAACGATCCTGAAATCTCAAGATCAGCTCAACCCTATTCATGTATATATCATTTTCACGATCGGGATCGGCTGGAAAATTATTGAAAATTGGATTTTAAAAACGATCTTGAAATCTCAAGATCGGCTCTATCCTATTCCTGTCTCAAACTGCAATCATAAATCATATATGGAATCTTTGTTTTATGTGGCCTTGAAGATGAGATATTTTCCCTCCTTCTTCTCAAACCTGCATCTAATCTAGCTATAACACAACATCTGATGAAGAACTTGCTTTTATTGCTCTGCATGCAACAGAAGTACAGAAAGATCTCATCACTCTCCTTTGGCTATAAATCCTACTCATTTGTGAGATGAAAATGATCATCCACATCAATAACTTGTACAATACTGTTTATTTTCAGGAGCTGCAGAAAATCCTGTTCTTATGTAAACTTTCTTTCCCTTAGATTTGGTGTTCCTTTAAGGTGTCTGATTCTATCAACTGCTAAGCAGATACCTCTAATGCTACAAACATATATTGGTCAAAAAGATGGTAACACATATTAAAGGGGCTGTATTATTAGATTTTGGCCATTTTAGATAATCAAATGCCTGAATAATTTAGAAAGGCTATTCAGGTGCTGCTATTTCTTTTAGAAAAGCCCCCCCCCCCCTGTTCCGTACACCCCCCATCGTCACACCTTCCTTACGCCCACCTCTGTTGCTTCCTCACGCCCACCTCTGTTGCTTGTGCTCTAAGTCCTCCTCCTCCATGCAAGTAACCGCCTCCAGCGTCTATATTCTCGGCGGTAGGGAATTGAAATCTCTGGCATGCACAGTAAGCATGCCCGAGCGCCATTTTCTTGTGAAGAACTGTGAGTTCTCCTTGTTACCACTTTTAAACTCCACGTTGTGGAAAATCAGCTTTTCTTATTGCAGATATTGCTGTATTTTTTGGAGCTAAAACCAGTAGTAGAACAGAATGTAGAATTATAAGTATTTACATATATTTTCCATTCCATTTGTAGCCATTCTTGATTTTGCTCATATATCCACATCAAAATCCTACTAATATTATAAATGTGAAAGTGTAACATCTCTGGCTGTTCGGGTCTCTGCGCCACCCTCGGCTCGCATGCTGCGGCGCAGGAGGCGTGTGCAGTTTCATAATTTGCTTAGAGTTTTTAGCTACACTGTGTGAACACTGTTCTAGCAGCGGTGAACCTGGGCTTTCTGCCGCCTGAAGCGGCATCAGAAAGCCCCCCCCCCCCCGAGGAGGGGCGGAGCTGCAGGGCGGGGGTCACAAGAAAGGGGCGTGGTCGAGCGGAAGGGGGCGGGTCGAGCGGAAAGGGGGGTTGGCCGAGCGGCATTCCCAGGCAGAGAGCAGGCAGGGAGAGGACCTGCTCTCTGCCTGGGTGTGAGGGGCGGCCGCTGGAGCAGCGCTGCGTCCAGCAGGGCCGCCCCAATACACCGCTGGCATCCCGTGTCGGGCTGCAGACACGGTGACGCTAAGCCAGTCCAGGACAGCTTGTCCTGGACTGGCTTAGGTCAGCAAAAATGCCGCCCTCCCGAGGCCCTGGCATAGCGCCGCCTGAAGCGGTCGCTTCAGGTCGCCTCATGGGAGGTGCGGCGCTGTGTTCTAGTTCTGTAATTGAATTTGCACCACACCTGTCTTCTGCCCTTGTTGCGTCGTGCTTGCTGGCTTCTATTGCTGTTAAATTGCTTGTATTCTAATCCTTGACCTTTGGCTTTCCCTACTGACTATTCTTTGGACTCCGATTTGGCACTGCATTGCTTGACTGTTTACTGACCCTTGGCTAGCTGACCTCCCTTTGTTGTTGTCCGTCTTGTCTGCGTTTTGTGTATCACATATACAGGAAGGGACCGTCTTTGTGGTTGCCGCCTATTATGTAGGATAGGGCCTTTCAATAGGAAGGGACAGTTGGGGGCTTCAGCTTAGGGCTCACTGTCTCTTGTGCCCCTTCCTCCAGGGTTCTCCAGCAGCTTCTGGGAAATTATCATCTTGCAATTCTCTAACAGAAAGTTTGTATGTTTGCATGTTTGTTCCTCAATCAAGTAAAAACCGCTGAACGGATTTGAATGAAATTTGGCACACAGATAGATTGTAACCTCCATTAAAACATAGGCTACTTTTTATCCCGGTAAATGACATGGCTTCAACACTGTTATGAATTTATGTTCACATACAAATTAAACAGCTCTAAGCAGCACCTTATCTCAGGCAGAGCTGTTATCTCTCTGTGTAAACACACGCTAACCCTCAGTGTGTATACATATTTGCATATTATCTGATCTGCTCCAGGAAACATGCTCACACACTGACATGGACAAACACCTTTAATCCAAATTGGCAGTTTGCTAATTATAAACATGCCTGGAAAAAGAAATTCTAATTTTCTAAACAACGAGAGTTATGAAGGTAGCTAGAAGTCACAGAGCTCTCCTCAAGTGCAGTTGAGGGGGATCATCGACGCCAACAACACACTCATTATATGGCATCCCAGAGAGCTGATGAGATGCCGTAACAATCACGGGCACAGAGCGAGGAACGAGTTCTGCAGCAGGCCAGCTTGACAGCTTCCGAAACGCTGAAGAAGGCGGATCATCAACATCAACAACACCCTCATTATATGATGTTCCAGCGAGGTGCTGAGATGCCAGAACAATCACAGGCACAGTGCGAGAAACAAGTTCAGTGGCAGGCCAGCTTGAGAGCTGCCAACATGCTGGAGCATGCGGATTATCAATGCCAACATCACGCTCATTATTTTGCCCTTCAGCAAGCTGCTGAGATACTGCAACAATCATGGGCACTGCGCTAGGAACGAGTTCAGCGGCAGGCCAGCTTCACAGCTGTTGAAACGCTGGACCAAAACAAAAAAAAATCATCATCTGGACAAAGGACACTAAAATCTACATTGTGGATCATATAAAATCTCAAAATATATTAAAAATGGGCTATTATAAATGTCAATGTTCTAGAAATATGTAAGATGAGATTGGGAGCATAGATTTTTCTTCATTTCCTATCAGTAGCCAAGTTGAAGAGTAAGCCTTAGCAAACTTTTCATGATAAATTGCTAAATCTGAAAAAAGGCAAACCTCTTTTAAAATAAGAATCTAATAATCTGCAGTGCAGACAAAGGAGGCGGCTTAGTGGTACAAGATAGATCCACCTATTTAGCGGAAGAAAATAGGATCCACTGAATACTACACAGGACTATGAAAGATCTCATTTCAGATCATATTAAAGAATATAAGACTTGGATTAGTGATGTAAATACTGCAAATTTCCTAAACAAAAAAGAAAAAGAAATCCTTACAGTAAAAAACCCTGAAATAGCCTTTTTCTATCACTTCCCAAAATATGTAAGAATTAAAAAAAAAGCCTCCTGGTCATCTTATCAGCTCCTAAACTCATTTGACCACTAATCTCTCAAAGTGTATAAATTTTCATCTTCAGAAATATGTCATTACCCTTCCAATCTATCTCAAGGATTCAGCATGACTTATTATCTAACTTGGAGGTGAGAACTCTATTCTCTAATATACAGCATAATGGAACCTGCCCGATATCACACTTACCCCAACAGGTTTCCCCCATGCCTCAAACACAATAAAATGTCATTATTTCTGGAATTTCACTTATATTAGAACAATGTATTCATATTCAAAAATAAAATATACGTATAGCATACAGGTACAGCAATGGGTACAAAATTTGCATCAAGCTGGAGTAATTGATACATGGGTCTTTTAGAAAACCTCTTCATCTACCAACTATGAAAATGGATGTTGAATATAGTATTTCAAGGTAGATATATAGACGACATTTTATTCATTTGGAAGGGTTCTCTTATGGATCTGGTAACACCATCCATTGGGGTCTGAAGTTCACCTGCACCTCCTCAACCACCCAAATTGAATACCTTGATTTGTTTCTCACAACTATAGGATCACAGTTAATCACAAACAATTTTTCAAAAAAAATTTGATGGAAACATTGCTTTAGACTGCAGAAGTAGCCATTTCATAAAATGGAAAATTATTGTTCCAACAGGTTTCCACATCACAATCAATAACATATGAGAATACTAATGTGTTAAATCTGTCATCATATGTTTTTTCTAAAGATGAATTGTCAATTCTTGCTGAGGGTCTTAATTTTGTCCCGACACAAAACTTTGATATATTCTATACTATTATAGACATTAATAAATTTATAAGACTATTGATGGTCAAAAGACATTTCTTTGATATGGACAGATTGAAAAAATTACCTGGAGATGAAAATGCTGCTGATATGCAATCTATAAGTGACAACACAACGAATATTGTAGCTCAAGATGATAATGTGTTTTTGTACAAGTCATTTAAAGAACAAGTAACATTATGGAATCTCATGAAATTACAAAATGAGAATGTTCCATTTAATGACCACTCTATACATAGAGTGGGAGCGGAGGGGATTAATGCAGGCTTCTATACCTTGAAGTCTCGGGCTCTGGTCTACAGCCTTTTTCAACAGGCTGTGGAATCGGACCTCGAGACTTTGAGGGAAAAAACATGGTATTCTGATTGTCACAGTAATTTGTCTGAACAGGAGCAGATAGTGTTGAGTACATTGAAAGAACGTAAAGAGGTGGTGATGAAACAATCCGATAAGGATGGTAAAGTAGTGATCATGAATAATGAAGATTATTTGAAGGGCTGCTTGGAAATCATGGAAGATAGTACTGTATATAAAAAAAATTAGACAAAGACCCAACAGAACAATTTATGAAAAAATTAGAATATCTAGTAAATAAAGGAGTAACATCAGGATTTTTTTCTAAGGAACAAACTAAACATCTGATCCCTGAGCATCCAATTCTGGCTATCTTCCATGGTCTTCCAAAGACACATAAAGACCGTTTACCACCACCTCTGCGTCCCACTGTTGCAGGTAGACAATTTGTTACAGCCATTAGTGCACAGAGTGCCAGGTTTTTTACGAGATTCAAAGACTGTATTGAATGTGTTCCAGAATTTTGTGTGGAAGCCGAATTATGTATGGCTCACTTGCGATATAAAGCAATTATACCTGAGCATACCACCCGATGTTGCCATTGTAGCCTTACAATTTCATTTAGTTAAATATAGTAAATACTCACTGGGTTTATGTGAATATATTACGGAGGTTACATTATTTTTGTTACAGCATAATTTTTTTGAGTTTCATGGTAATTTTTATTTACAGATAAGGGGAGCCCCCATGGCCCCCTTCGAACCATCAACAGCAAATTTATTTTTGTCATGGTGGGAGGAGGAGTTTATTTTTTCATTAAAAAATCCATATTTTGGCAACATCGTGTGGTTTGGTCGTTATATAGACGACGTGCTAGTCGTCTGGGAGGGTGATCTAATATCTATCCCTGACTTTGTGTCCTATTTAAATCAGAATAACATCAATCTAAAATTTACTCATACATGTAACAAATCTAGAATTTCATTTTTAGATATCGAAAGATTGTAGATGCAAAAACACGGGAATCATTATTGACAAAGTTTAATAAACAAACATAGAGACAAAATAAGATAGATTTTTCCACTCCTTACAGCAAACAATTTTTCAACGTATCTTACCTATTTTAAAACAAGAGTTACATGGGAAATCCTGAAAGAGGGTGTACAAATAGTGGCAAGACGTGAATGTACTTTAGGTAACAAATTGTCCCCAAGTATGTTTAGTTATAATAAAAAAGTCTCTTCGACCTGGCTAAGTCTTAGGGAGCGTTCACACTACCGTTGGTGTCCGACAGATAGTGTCCGCTCCTAGTGTCCGCTCAAAATCTGTCACGGACATTAGGAGAGGACACTAGCTGTGTCCTTGACACCTGTCATTCATTTCAATGGGCATCGGGTGCGTTGTTTTGCACTCCATGCCCGTCCTTCCCTGTCCGCAAGTGAAGATGTCTGACTTCTCAACAGGACAGAAGAACCCTGCATGCATATTATATTATTGATTGCACACAATGCAAGTTGATGCATGTAGGATGCACTATAAGATCAGTGAAAATTAGGATTTCAGAGCACATTGCGAATAGTAACAGAGAATATGAAAATGCCTCAGGGGTATCGTGGCATTTCTCAACAGTACATCAGGGCAACGTTTCAAGTATGCGATATTATTATTATTTGCTATAGAATATGTAACTCGAACATCAAGAGGTGGGGACTGGCGTAAAAAAATCCTTCTACGTGAAGCATATTGGATTATGCGACTAAAAACTCACCAGCCGAAAGGCTTAAACATCCGATCTGATTTAGCATACATCTATTAGAATATCCCAATGTGGTCTGAATATCCAAATTATGGAGGAGTGTGAATACCTTTTTGATCGATGTGTTTTGTGTATTGGTTTGAATATATATTATGACAATCATAGGTGTGACTGTATACCAGTGCACATACAATTAATCTGTACGGAGTATTAGATAGGACCAGATATATTCAAATTACATTGACAATATAATTAAGTAGGATAACTAATATGTTAAGTATTTGAGGGTGGATATGGTTAGATGTAAGTATGTTCGTTGTTAGTATAAACTGGACACGGTTATTTCAAAAATGATCTCTGAGTACATATCTAGATTATGATAGTCAGAGATATATTGTTGAATAGTAGGCTACAATCATGTGCCGGTGTCATGTGATTCATTATGTAGCGGACACATGATCGGATAGTTGACGCATGCGTATTATAGAAGTGTATATTTGGGATTATAGTAGGATGTCAATATAGGAAGAATTTCTCGGGGTAAGCTATATTATTTTTATCTTTATATATATTCATTTTATATGATGTAGTTGATAAAAAAACAGGATTTATAGATGGGACTTTTTATATATGTTTATATACTGATTACATGCCGCGTTAGGTATGCGGTATATATGCGGTGGTTATGTAAAATAATATTTTTGTCAAAATTATGAAAGAATGATTACAAGTCTGCTTTCTAAAGTTGCATGTATATATACAAAGATATTGTAATTTAAGAGAGTTTATATCTGTATGTATAATGGTGATATATGTTTGGAATCGAAACAGTTAACAAGTTTAAAACGTGAGGGGTGGGGTTAAGTTGACCTGCATGTTTATAAGGGTTTTAGTCAGATATAATGTTTGAGCTGAGAGGAAGGGACGCGTCGCTTAAAACTGGTTGACATTATACCTTAAACAGTTACTATTTAACTATTTTATATGAATACAAATACAAGTTAAATTTTATTCTACCGCGAAAATTTGTCTACTACCCTCCTGGATGCAGCTGGTCATTATGTTTTATCCGAAGCATACCAATTAAGAGGTTGAGTTCACCTGCATACTTCTCCAGGAGAAGTATATCTACATGGATATGGTGAGCTGAATATATACACATTTCTTTGCTAATGTTCCTTCTAGACAGTTCAGAATATTAAGAAGAAATTGTACAGATATTTCAGGCTACCTATCTCAGAGCAAAATCATGTCCAATAGATTTCAGGAAAAAGGCTACCCCAAGGAAACAATCAGATCCACCAAGCAAAATGTCAATCACGAACCCAAAGTATGGAACCCAGAACTTCCACGGATATGGAAGGAAAATGGTAATATAACTTTCTAACTGCTTGCAATCATGCCCAAAGTAAGATTAGAAGAATTCTAAACCAACATTTGCATATCCTTTAAAATGATCCATTTCTTAGTAAACACATGCCCTGCCATCCCAACATAACCTTCAGGCAAGCAAAAACAGTTAAAAATATCATAGCATCCAGTAGACTTCCCTTTTTGAAAATCAGTACAGACACTACATCCACTGGTACTTTGAAGGGAATTTTTAGATATGGCATCACTTATTGCAAATGCTGCCAATATATGTCACATAAGTAACAATTTTTGTAGCTACACCATTGGAGAATCCTTCACTATTCCTGGATTTTTCAACTGTAATTCTGATTATATAATCTAACATGTGATTGCAGTTTGCAGTACACTGAAACAACACTTCCTTTCCACATACGTGGTAACAAATCCCATGTATCTAATAGTTATTTAAAACATAGTGTTTCCAGACTCAATACTGGCACACAACTGCAATTTTAAAGCTTTCCAAATGATGCATACTGAACACATCCCTGAAACCACGCAAAATATATTTGAAATCTTAAGGTGACAGGCAATATATTGGATACATAAATTGAATTCTTTGCCCCGTCTAGGTCTCAGTGAAGCTGCAGGATTGGTTGTATAACACAATTTACCATCAATTATCCTGCCACCTTGTATTTACTAATATTTTTTTCTTGTTTCTTACTTGCTTATTTTTAATTCAGTTTTTATATATTTTTATTTATTCTTATTTTTTTTTTCTCTGTTTCTTCACCCAAATACTATATTTCTTCATCATCATTATAACCTATTTAATTACAGTTCAGCTTATCAGTCCATATTCATTATAGTCCACACACAAAATATACATGCAATTCCATAGTCTTGTGTCATTATGCCAGCGTCCTCCCTTATCCCTTGTGGTCTACCTGTTGCCCTTTTAGTTCACCAACAGCTCAGGTACATCCTGGATTACTCATTTTAATATAGTCCAGCCTTAGACCTCAGACTAAACTCACTTCCCTTTTGTGATGTCTCATGTGACACGTTTACATCAGGCAAAACTTCAGTATTTATCTATTACGGTATATTGTTATATATTATATATAATATATAATATATTATATTGTATATGTATTCATTATTCAGTTTGGAGTCCTATTATCAATTTCATATTAGGCCTGCTTCACATCTGCGTTCGGTAGACCATGTGTTTTCTGCGCGGTGTCCACACGAATCATGTGAAGAGAAAAGTGGTGATTGCAGTACTTTTCTCTCCACATGATTCATGCGGACACCGCTTTGGAAAACACACGGACCCCATTATAGTCTATGCGGTCCGTGTGGTTTCTCAGCTAACTACTTTTTAATGCGTATAGGTTTCCGTTGGGGGAGGCGGTCTCCAAGCGGGATAGTTATTCCACCAATATATTGATTTTTGAACTCTTCCTAAGTTAAAACATTAGTATTGTTGTTTCTAAGTGAATATGAACTTGTTTTCTTTCCCATATTTGAAGTCTGACAGAACTGCTTCTTTTTTATTAATTTGATGATTTCTCATTTGCTGCAAATAAATACATTTTTTACTTTGAATTTCGGTGACATATTGTCATTAGTTTATATAATAAAAGAACAATGTACATTTTATTCAAAAATATACAGTACCAATGAAGAGAAAAATGAGAGAAACTGAAAGTTTTACAGTAGTCTCTTTTTTCCTAGAGTTGTATATATATATATACTGCTATACTATATACTGCTATACTATATATAATGCTATAAATATATGAAAGTTCCCATATACCTGTTTTTACACCAAAATTCTATGTATGATCAGCTTTTTGCAATATGGAGTTTATATGCAAATTATTTGAATTAATTAGCGACCCATGACATTAGAGGGGCATAGTATTTTTAATTGTGCATGTTGAGAAAACTATATGTTATTGATCTGAGGATGAGGATGTGTTTAAACCCCAAAAAACATTATCTATTGACATTTTAATAAACAAATCTTTGGATCTCATCTTTTAAGAAAGAGCACGCAACCTGGTATTTTTATGTTGGAGTCATTTGAGACCCACCCCACTGCAACCTTCACTGATTCTGGCGCAGCTGGAATTTTCTGTCCTGAGCAAATTTTGTTTCTGAGCAATTAATGCTGTTAGTTTTGGTGCCTCATATGCTATTTATTATGTGTCAGGAAGATAGTGTTAGGAAAGAGGTGTGATTCTGAGGACTGACATTGGCTGCTGCTGAATGGAGCTCTGAATCACGCCCCTCCTGTTTGTAACTTCTGACATTACAGAGCATAACATATCAGGCATAAAAACTAAGTGCACTTGTTGGGCAGGAACATTGGGGGCTAGAGAGAAAATTCAAAATTCGCTGGAATTAGTGGAGTAGTGTCTATCAAGTTAAGAACTTGAATTGGTGGAAGTGGGGAAACTTTCACTTTAAAAGTGTTTTTTTTTTTTTTTGTAGATTGTGAGCCCCACATAGAGCTCACAATGTACATTTTTCCCTATCAGTATGTCTTTTTGGAATATGGGATGGAAATCCATGCAAACATGGGGAGAACATACAAACTCCTTGCAGATGGTTTTTTGCCTTTGGTGGGATTTGAACACCAGGACTCCAGCGCTGCAAGGCTACAGTGCTAACCACTGAGCCACCGTGTGGCCCCTAAAAGTGTTTTTCGAGACTATGATACTGATAACTTACAATCATCAGTGTCAGATCAGTGGCAGTTTGATCCTCAGTACCCCTGTTGATGAACTATTTAAGGTTGCAATGCTAGGAGCTGCTTCCTCTTCTCAGGACTGTGACATCATAATCATTGGTCATATGGCCATTGCTACAACTCAATCTAATGCAAATGAATGGGACTGAGCAGCTATAACAAGCACAGATGAAACTAAATCTACAGTATTGTGCTTGGTATGCAATGTAGGCTGTAGCCCTCATCTAAAAGCTGTAGCCTCTTTAAACAGTTGATTGGCAGGGTTGCCAGGTTTTGGACCCCATTGTTCCATTATTGATGAGCTATCCTGAGAATAGGTCATCAATATCACAGCCTGAGAAAACCACTTTCAAGTGTTTCTCTGCTTTGGACATTACTAATTGTTAGAAGGATTTCATGACTATAAGCTTATTAAAAAAGTGTCTCTCAGCTAGGATCCCCAGTGATCAGCTGTAATCTGTAGAGAATCTGACAGTAATTGTTCACTTCCTCTGCAGCACCACCACAGGGGAAATTAAAGGGGCTCTATCAGCAAAATTATGCTGTATGAGCCCCACATATGCGTGAATAGCCTTTAAAAAAGCTATTCAGGCACCACTAATCTTATTTTAAACACACCCCCCTCTCCATTTTAAAATAAAACTATAAAAACATATCTATCATGCACGCTGGGCGGTGATGTACGATCCGACGTCATCTTCTGGCACGCCTTCCTCTTCTTTCTTCTTCCCCCCCCCCCCGGTCCTGGCTCTTCCTCGGCCTCATTGTCGTCTTCTTCCGGCAGTTCAAATCCGATTGGTCCAAATTCGGCGCATGCGCAGTAGGGCTCCATCCGGAGCTACAGCGCACGCTCCGGCGCCATTTTCTCAATTGCTGTGCGCACGCACCGGATTTGAACCAATCGGATTTGAACCACCGGAAGAAGATGACGATGATGCTGAGGAAGAGTCAGGACCGGAGGGCGTCGCCGAAAGAAGAAGAAAGAAGAGGAAGGTGTGCCAGAAGATGACGTCGGATCGTGCATCACCGACCATCGCGCACGATAGGTATGATTTACATATATGTTTTTATAGTTTTATTTTAAAACGGGGGGGGGGGGGGTGTTTAAAATAAGATTAGTGGTGCCTGAATAACCTAATCACGCATATGTGAGGCTCATACAGCATAACTTTGTTGATAGAGCCCCTTTAAGCATTACACAGTTCTCATTCAAATTAATGGCCAGTCTGTGTAAAACAGGAAAGGACAGGCCCTCTACAATGGGAAATGCACTTTGCACTCTTCACTCTGACCAGGGGATGAAAATACCGAACAGATAACCCTCATCCCTTTTCGTTCTCTCAGAGTCCTCTAATAGGTTATTATGTAACTAGACAACTCCTTTAACATTAGTGTTCTCCAACTGTGAACTCTTTTAGCTGGAGTGAGAAGCAGCTTCATAGCAGCGCTCTGAAATCAATGGACTGCCCATGAAATGCATAGTTTTTCAAAGAGAATTGTTTAATGTCCTATCTTCCAAAAACAGACTGCCCACAGCTGATCCTCTTTTGCACCCTTTCAAACATGCAAAAACTTACAACACCCCTATTATATATTCATACATACATTGAAAATTAATAGCACTGAATCTAAAATCAAGAATCCCTTCAAGAAAATTGATGTAAAATATTATACCAGGAGAAACAAACATCGGGTAGCACGACTACAGCCTCAAATTCCACTGTTGAATTGTTTGAGGGCAAGAACATGTGTGGATAGCTTGCAAGATCCTATAAGGGTGGTGCTCTTCATCCCGCAAGATACATATCAAATATGAAGATAAAGAAAGCAAAGCGGGGGGTGGGGGGGACTCACCCGACAAGGATATCTTCTAAAATCAGTCTTTTATTTCATCAGGACAAAATCACATGGGAGGGAACAATTACACAAGGCATGGAAGAGGCAACAGCCATTTCATGCTTCACACTAGTGCTTTCTCAAACCATATATGTGCCTTCACACTAGCGTTTTCTCAAGCCATACACATGCACATGTATAGCTTGAGAAAGCGCTAGTGTGAAGCGCGAAATGTCTGTTACCTCTTTTATGCCTTGTGTAATCGTTCCCTCCCATGTGATTTAAACCTTATGAAGTAAAGGACTGATTTTAGAAGTTATCCTTGTCGGGTGAGTGCCCCCCCGTTTTGCTTTCTTTATTTTCAAAATTGAAGTAAAAACTCACATTTCAGTCCATGGTCATTATCATGTTCATTAAAGTGAAATTGCTTTAAATCCCAATATACGTATCAACACAGGATTATACATTCTAGCCAAGCATGGACCTGAATAACTACCAGATAGTGACTCCAACAATATAATATTGAACAATATGGCTAAATTCTATTGCTGCAATACTACCCCCCACTTTACAATAGCAATAGCACTCATAATGTAACAGAAAAGCAACCTTATATTTCTAATATTATTATTATTATTATTATTATTATTATTATTATTAATAATAATAATAATAATAATAATATCATCATCATTATTATTATACTGTTGATGGAATTTCCTTTAGTTGTATCGAAATTTTACAAAGCACATTCGTGGTTTGAAAGCCTGCAATATTAGTACTTGGTTACTACATCATATAATTAAAGGGATTCTATCTTCTTACATGAAACCTGTGACAGACATGCGCAGTCAGCTGTTACGTTGGCGATTTTGAGGTTTATCCTGTAAGAAGAGGAGGAGAATGCCTGATGGAGCAGAAGAAAGCTGGCTCAGGAATGCTGCACTCATAGCACAGAGGGCACACCCCTTTGCATTCTAAGCACAATTAGCATAAAGGAAAGAAGAAAAATTCAAAAAAGGCCGCGTGGACCTTCAAGATAAAGGTAAGAGATGAATAGCCTTTATAAATGGTATTCCTATGTGCTATTAGTTTAAAACCAGTTTTTTT
Organism: Leptodactylus fuscus; assembly: GCF_031893055.1. NCBI lineage: Eukaryota > Metazoa > Chordata > Amphibia > Anura > Leptodactylidae > Leptodactylus > Leptodactylus fuscus. Next base: position 84,967,587 of record NC_134270.1, on the reverse strand, counting down.
AATGATAGAATCCCTTTAAGTTTTGCTGTTCCACTATTCCAGATAGAATAAAATGGCCATAATGTTTTTTGGTCACAATAAATAACTAAGCCTAAAGATATTTTAATACACCTATAGAGTATGAGGTACCATTTACCTCACTAACACTTGAAACAGTAACACAGTAAATAAGGTAGATGAAACCACAGGTTTATCAAGTTATGTTAACCCTTGACCCTACATTGTCAATGCAAAAAACCTATGAGGCCAATGCCAATTACCCCATGTCAGAGGAAAAACTCCCTCATTTCAAATCTGGAAATCACTATATCACCCTGGATTAATTTCTTATTTCCAAAAACCTAAAACCTATTTTTCCCTTTAGGAAAGGCATCCAGGCCCTTCTTGAACTTGAACAATGAATCCAACATCACAACATTCTGCGACACTGAGTTACATAGTCACACAGTAGATAATCCATTTAAGATGCTGGTAAACTGTTCTTTACTCTAATTATAGGGGATGTCCTCTGTCACTGTTACACACCAAGATGAAAAAAGATCATTATAATGGTTTTTGCACTCTCCCTTCATGTATTTGTACATTGTGATTAGATCTTCTTTTCTTTCCTAAACTGAAAAACCCTAAATTTGTTATAATGTCTCTGTAATCCAATCCACTCATTCCCCTAATTATATTGGTCACCCTTCTTTGCATTCTCTAGCTCAGCTATGTCCTTCTTGTACTTAGGGGCACACAAAAGTCTATATGGCTATACTAATGAATTCCATGGAGGCATAACTACCGTATGTTTTTGGCATGGGCATTTATTCCTCTGTTATTTGGCAACAGCTGTCTGGCATTGGTCACTAAAGGTATACTTCTTATCCACTAATTCCAAAGTTTTTTCAGTGGAAGTTTTACATAGTAATCTACTATTAAGTACATTATCATAGATGTTATTTCTTCAATGAAAATGCATAACCTTACATTTGTCTACTTTAAACTTCATTTGTCAAACTTCCATTTGTCCATGCTTCCACCTTCTCCAAATCTTCCTGTAATATTCTACCAACCTCCTCATTTTTTATTACTTTAAACAGCTTGGTAGCATTTGCAAATATGGATACCCTGCTCTGTAATCCCTCTACCAGGTCAATTATAAATTTATAAAAACTGAGAAGACCCAATACGTTTATAAATTTATTAAAAATGAGAAGACCCAATACATTGGCACCCCATTAGTGACTGCAACCCATCCTGAGTATATCTCACTAACAGCACCCTCTGTTTCCTATTACTGACCTGGTTGTGAACCCAAATGTATATATTTTCTTCTAGTCCCAACATTCTCATGTTGTATACCAGCCTTTTATGTGGCATAATATGGAATGCCTTTGAAAAGTCCAAATGTAACATCATTTACAACATTACCAAGATCCAGGCTAGAACTGACCTCTTCATAAATGCTGAACAGATTAGTCTAACAGTACTAATTTCTCATAAACCCATGCTGCTTGAGTGTTATGAGGTTATCTTCATTGAAAATGCTCCAGAATAGCATCTATTAGAAACCTTCAAATATTTTACCCACCATGGCCTATACCGGCATATAGTTTCTAGACTCACTTTTTAATAAGAGAGCCCTTAAATTTTAGATATAGGAGTCTGTGCATCACTGTAGGATAGAACCCTATAGGGGGCTTCAGTTTATTGTGAAAAATCTCTTGGGATTTTAAAGGCCTATTCATTTTATCACTTGGTGGAAACCACTGATTTGTATGTGTCCTATTGTAAACAGGGCAATTAAATACATAAAAATGTAATTCCGCAGGGTTCAGGCCAGGTCCCCAGGGGTTCTGAGCACCTAAGGAAAAGAGGATGGTTGGCAAATATATCAGATCAATGGAATTACTTAGGATTTATCAACATATTCCTTTATTAATAATGGTTAAACTGGTAACTAATCTGCCTAATGCACTGTAAAGCATCTGGAATTAACTAACTGTATATCCATATATAAACTATAACCAAACCTGTAATCCAGGTCTCTAAATTTGCAATATTTTACGCTTTTCATATCTCATGATTTCTTATTTGCAATAAACCCTGTTTTTAAATATGTGTAGGAATACAAGTATAAGAGCATAATATGCATGGATGTGTAGATATGTATATAACATGTATATGTTCTTCTATAAGATTCTAATTAATAATGCACCGATACCACAAAAGCAACACCACAGCTCACCATGTAAAGCTCTTCAATCTCGCTGGAAAAAGTGAAATCCCTAAATCCCCTTTCCTGCAAACTAGTGGCCACCTGCCCAGAGCATGCTGCAGGGATGAATGGAGCACTTTCACCTCATATGTACATTTTATTACATGGTAAAGACCATATCAGTATATCAAACACCACTGACTGGGAGGAGGCAGAAGAACAACAGATGTATATGTTGCAATATAGAAATTTACGTAAAATGAAAGAAAATTTTATATATATATATATATATATATATATATATATATATGCATGTTTATTATTTCTAGGCTCACAAACATAAAAAATGTACGATCAGTTTATATATATATATATATATATATATATATATATATATATATATAATTTTCTGTTTCCAAAAAGCAAATCACAGGATTGTCATATAGTGAGCAGCAGCAGATTATACATGCTGTATATGTACAGTACATTAAATAGAAGTGGTTAAATCATATATAATATCATCTCCCCATATATGAACAGCCATTCTCTGTAATTGCCAGCATTTATTAAATCCTCCTCCAATCCCATATAAAGCCAATTGTTAAACATGGAATTAGTATCTGTTGCATTTTCCCAAAGAATATGCCAATTTCTAAGCAAAGGAAGCGAATATGATGCTCAGTGTTATGAGAAATAGATGGTAAAGCTAAATGTATACAATGGATTGGAATTGGTTTTATTGGTTCTCCTATCATATATATATATATATATATATATATATATATATATATATATATATATATATATACAAATACAAGCACACCTAAATACCAAACATATCATCTATAGGAGATGTCATGCCTATACATAGCACACACACATATACACCATGACATGTAGGCAGCCTGCCTTCTCTCCATACACCAGGTACCATGGCATTGAAATAAGCCTCTTACCTTTGTTATAAGGTGTGCTTTTATGGGGATGGACGACTGGCTAGATGGGGGCAGCAGAAGATGCTTCACAAATCCCTGGATGTATTAGCTCCTCTCTCCCTCATGCCCTGGAAGGTTCTGGGAAATGGCGTTTATTTTAAGAGGGGATATTTTGCAGAAAAGGAGAAAGACTTCAACATCCTGTTATTATGTCACTGGGAGAAACCACTGTGAAAAAAAGTACACGAGAGAAAAGGGGAGAGATGGAGGGAGCGAGAGAATGAGGCAGAGAGCGTGTACACAGCGCGGAGCTCCAGGTGGGGGAGGGGCGGGAGGAGAGAGTGCGACTAATACATATATGTGGTGACTTAATAGCTGCTGAATGTGGTGACTACTGAGGAGGATTTACAGCTCTGGGGGCAGCAGGAAGGAGCTGCGGCACAAATGGCCAGCTACTGCTACAATGAGGCAGACTGCTCCATGCCTCGGTGCAGGAGGATGCTGACTGAATAAGGAGGGAGACTAGTCAGTGACTGAGCATCCAGGCATGGCATGAGGGCACTAGCCAGGACTAGCTGCAGTCTCCTCTGTGGTGGCTGCCAGCCCTGGTTACACTGGCACAAGGCATGGACTCGGCTTCATTTTGCTGTAATAGACGGCTTTGCAGGATTCAGGCCTCTTTTTTTTCTCTGCTCTCATGGTTTCCATAGCAACTTCAGATGCTCATCTCCAATAGTCTTCTGATCAAATGCTTGCAAGAAGAAAGTGCTTCCTATCATCTTGTTTGCAAACCTATTCCTCAGCACAGAAGGTGGAGTTCTAGGGAAAGACTAGGAAAGGTCACTTAAGAGGAGATGAAGGCATTTCTGTCACACCGTACTTCATTAATGTGACTAAGTATTTGCACCCTCTAAATGTCCTTTTTGGTTCTGCATTTGATTTAATGGTTGGTTTCTGACCTGAAGGTTATATTAAAGAACGAAAACCTGGGTAGTCATGTCATGAAATTTGTGGCATTATTATTGCTTTATCATGTGCAACATAAGGTACACGGAATAGGATCCATGTCTGATCACTGCTGTCACTGATCCTGAGGACAGCGATCACTTAATCTTCTGAATGGGGTAGTATCGTGCATGTGTGATCACTAGAGATGAGCGAACAGTGAAATGTTCGAAATTCAATTCGAGTAGCCCCTCAATACTCGACTGTTCGATCGAATATCGAACCCCATTATAGTCTATGGGGAAAAAATACTTGTTAAGGGGGAAACCACTATTCGACTCAGGAGGGTCACTAAATCCGCTATGACACCCCAGGAAATAATGCCAACACCTCTGGAATGCAACTGGGACAGCAGGGGAAGCATGTCTGGGGGCATCTAACATGCCCAAGTCACTGTATTACATTGGGATCCCTGTCAGCTTGAGACATGCAGGAGCTGACTTTTTCCCATAGGAATGCATTGACCAGCGTTGTTTGGCCGAATGCCATACAGATTACAGCATTCGGCCAATCAACGCTGGTTCTGCCGGAGGCTCGTCTGTGAGGAGGCGGAGTCTAAGATCGGACCAGAATGGAGACTGCTGTGGACCGATCTTAGACTCCGCCTCCTCCGGCAGAACCAGCGTTGATTGGCCAAATGCTGTACTCTGTATGGCATTCGGTCAATCAACGCAGGTCAATGCATTCCTATGCCGAGATGTAGCAGTGCTGGCCGTGCGCTCAGCTGGGCTACATCGGAAATGCATGCATTCCTATGGGAAAAAGTCATCTCACGCATATCACAAGCTGACAGGAATCCCGACCAGATAGAGCCCCAAAGAGCTGGGTGAGTGACATTCCCACCTAAATAAAGGTAATCCCTATCTAACCCTGCCTGTACATCTATCCCTGTCTCACAGTCACATAGTTCACAGTCTCATATGAACCGGATATTAAATCCACTATTCGTATGAATTAGAGGTCACCTGATTTAGCCAGCCAATTACTTTTCTGAATTTTTTTTTCGATGCCTCCGTTGTCGTAGTTCTTGTCCCACCTCCCCTGCGCAGTTATTGGTGCAAAAAAAGCGTCAGGAAAGGTGGGAGGGGAATCAAATTTTTAGCGAGTTTGTCACGTGGTGTTCGACTGGAATCGAACATCTCGAACAGCCTGATATCCGATCGAACATGTACTCGATCGAACGCTGTTCGCTCATCTCTAGTGATCACCATTTTATTCACTTGCAGTATATGGTTATACCTAGTCCGCAGGTTAAAAGAAGTAATGATGAAGCATGTGTACTACAGTCTCATACACACAGGGGGCCCTCGTTTTCATGTTTGGTGGAATTCCCAGTGACCGTATGCCCCAAGGCTCATACACAACTCCCCTATCCTGTGGATAGAGAAAGAGTGTTGTTCATGGAAAAAATCCCTTTAAGGCCTCACATTGCAGAAACACAGCTTTTTTTGTTGCAGATTTTGCTGCAGTTTTTTGAGCCAAAGCAGGAGTGGATTGAGCAGAAGGGAGAAGTATAAGAGCTTCCTATATATTTCTCATACATTTTGTAGCCATTTTTTACCTTGACTCAAAAAACCACAGCAAAATCTACAACAGAAGAAGTTGAATTTCTGCAACGTGGGGCCTGAGCCTAAAGGGAGTAGCTCTGTTGCTTTTTCTCACACTGCTCAAATACCCCCTCCTTCACCCATCCCTTCTTTGAGTGATAGTGCCAGAAAGCTATCCTAAAATCTTGCTCGTTCTTGAGTTCATACAGATGTTTCGGAGCAGTGCGGGAAGTAACAGTTTGGAGCATCGGATTCACCTGCTCCAGACAGTTTATTTACATTTTCATGGGAAAAGAATTGTTGGGGCTTATTCACACAACAGTGAAAACCTGCCATCACATTTCTGTTTTGAGAACAAATTCATTTCACTGTGTCTAGTCACATGTTTTTCACAGTCCATTTTTCATAGCCATCAAAAAACTTGCATGCACTATCTTTATCCGTCGAAACGGACATAGATAGTGGTATATGAATGTGTGACATGGCCATTTCAAAGAAGTTATAGATTTTCTGGTTTAATATGTTTCATCCTAGTGACAGACTCCTTTTAAAAATGTAACCACCCATACTAAAATCAGTTAGGGCCTGAGACGGTAGGGGGCCTGGCGGCAGCAGCTGCTGCTGCGTATTTTTTAAATTTCTTTTAATATGCCGTTACCGCTGGAGTAAATCCAGCCGGTAACGGGCCCTATTTACTTTCCAATCCTGGCTCCTGCTCACGGCCACCTGCACTACTCATTAACGAAGGTGGCTGTAAGCAGAAACCGGGATCAGTAAGTAAGGCTGACGAACCTCACACACACTGCTAGCATTATACTCGGGGGTTCTTTTCATACCCCCCCAAGTATAATGATCAGAGGGTCAGGAAAGGTGAGGGAACGTAAAAAACACTATTACTTACCTCTCCTACCTCTCCGGCAGGCTTCAGGCCAACTTGGTGATTTCCCAGACATCACGTGGGCGGGGGCTTGTGTCATTATGTGTCGCGACGCAAGCTCCTGCTGACGTGACGTCCCTACATCATTACCAATGGACGAAATCAGCGGGGAGTGCTCCGGAGCCAGGGAGAGGTAAGTAACATTGGTTTTTATATGTATGTATCCTCCCCTGGGTCTCTGATTATTATACTCATGGTGTCAACAATGGGGCATAATTCTGTGTTCAGGGGCCACCATGGGAAATAATGTGTGCAGGGGCCACTATGGGGCATAATACTGTGTACAGGGGATACTATGGGGCATAATACTGTGTGCAGGGTCCACTATGGAGAATAATACTGTGTCCAGGGGCCACTATGGGGCATCATACTGCGTTAAGGGTCCAATATTGGGCATAATACTGTGTGTAGGGGTGTTATGATTGGCATACTTGTTAAAAATAAATAAATAAATAAACAAAAGCCTACGGAGACCACTGGGCTCTGAACCGGAAGGCACAGTGGTGTGAACAAGGCCTGACAGTTAACCTCACTGCCGGGCTACACCACAACTAAGTGCTCCCTGTTACATCACAGGGCAGCTGCCACTGCAGTACAAAGCAGCTGCTAAAATGAATACTAAAGTCTTGCAGTTACTCCACTGCAAGACAAACACAAAGTAACAAACTAAGGCCCCGTTCTCACGGAGTAACGCACCGCTCATTTAGACATATAATCACGTGTCAGAGCGAGGCGCTTCAAAACAGATCCCTTTGACTTCAATGGGTGCCGGCTTATGCGTACCACACATTGAAATCAATCGGAGGCTTTATAACCCATTGATTTCAATGTGTAGCGCGCGTAAGCCGACACACTTGCACAAACATATATATATGTAAAAGGACATGGCTTCGAAAAACCAAACTGACTAAATCTGTGCTACAAAAAACAAATAGCACTCCTTCCTTTCTTGCCTGGCTGTGTGGCTAAACAGCAATTTTTATCCACTTTGGGTGCATAGCAGGGTGCAGATGTGAAGAAACTTTTGGAGTACAGATTTAGATTGTTTATTATTTTTATGTGATGTCACATAATCAGAGCCCCTAATATGCCATTAAAGTTTCATTTGCTAGGGAGTGACCCCATTTTGAAAATTATCTCCCCTCAAAGAATTTATCAAGAGGAATAGTGCTTCATCCTCAAAGAATTTATCAAGGGGTATAATAAAAGCCCATTGGAGCTGAAACATTGCAACATGGAATAAATCCACTTTGTTCCACCTTTTTTTGGACATTTGGAGTGGTGCCTCTTCTTTGGATTGGGGACGAAGCAAAATCCATTTCTTTAAAATGCCTCTTTATTTAACTTGTACATTTAAAATCATCGGGATGGTTAGACAGAAATAGTAATTCCCATAGTAGTGAAAAGCGTTCCTGGCTGACGTTTTTCGAAAGAGAACCTTTCTTAGTCGTAGCCTGATTGTAACATCTCTGCCTGTTTGGGTCTCTGCGCCACTTGAATTTCTGTCTGTCTGTCTGTCTGTTCTCTATTGCAAACCAAACGACTGTACTGAGCTTCACCAAATTTGGTACAGAGATACTTCAGATATCCGGGAAGGTTTAAAATGAGACTCCAACTCGCTCGGACGTACCGTTGCTGAGATACAGCATTCCAAACACAATGCCCCCCCGCCCCTTAGCCAATACAAACCTGCAAGTCTTTCACTTATATTCGAACTGCAATACACACGGTCACTCCACATGCACAATACAACACTGATATCCAAACTGAGATACACGCATCAGAGGATTAGATACACAGATCAGCACACAGTATCACACTCCAGAGGATTAGATACACACTTCTGCACTTCTGCACACAGTTCCACACACTGAAGGATTAGATACGTGCGTCTGCACATGGTTCCACATGCTGAAGGATTAGATACACGCGTCTGCATACAGTGCCACATGCCAAAGGATTGGATACGCGCATATGCACACATTTCCACACACCAGAGCATAAGATGAGCATATCTGCACACAGTACCACATGCCGTAGGATTAGATACGCACGTCTACACACAGTTCCACACTCCAGAGGATTAAATAAGTGTGTCTGCACACAGTTGTACACGCCGTAGGATTAGATACACACGTCTGCACACAGTACCACATGCCGTAGGATTAGATATGCGGGTCTACACACAGTTCCACACACTGTAGGATTAGATACGCGCCTCTTCACACAATACCACACAGGGGAGGATTAGATACACATATCTGCACACAGTTCAACATGCCGGAGGATTAGATATGCATGTCTTCATATAGTACCACCGCCAGAGGATTAGATACGCACATCTACACACAGTACAACATGGGGGAGGATTAGATACACACATCGTCACACAGTACCACATGCCAGAGGATTGGATATGCACATCTGCACACAGTTCCACACACCAGAGAATTAGATACGCATCTCAGCACACAGTACCATACGGAGGAGGATTAGATACGCGTGTCTGCAGACAGTAACACATGCCGAAGGATTAGATACACGCCTCTTCACATAATACCACACGGGGGAGGATTAGATACGTGTGTCTGCAGATAGTACCACAAGCCAGAGAATTAGATACGCGTCTCAGAACACAGTACCACACGGGAGAGGATTAGATCCGTGCGTCTGCACACAGTTCCACATGAATAAGGACTAGATATGCGCGTCTGCACACAGTTCCACACGGGGGAGCATTAGATACGCACCTCTTCACACAATACCACACAGGGGAGGATTAGATATGCATATCTGCACACAGTTCAACACGCCGGAGGATTAGATACGCATGTCTTCACATAGTACCACCGCCAGAGGATTAGATACGCACATCTACACACAGTACAACAAGGGGGAGGATTAGATACACTCATTGTCACACAGTACCACACGCCAGAGGATTGGATATGCACATCTGCACACAGTTCCACACGCCAAAGGATTAGAAACGCACATCTGCACACAGTACCACATGCCGTAGTATTAGATATGCTCGTCTGCACACAGTTTCACACGCTGGAGGATTAGATACGCGCGTCTGCACACAGTACCATACGCCGGGGGATTGGATACATGCGTCTGCACACAGTTTCACATGCTGTAGGATTAGATACGCGTGTCTGCTTACAGTTTCACCCACCAGAGGATTAGATATGCGCATCTGCACACAGTTGTACATGCCATAGGATTAGATACACACGTCTGCACACAGTACCACATGCCGTAGGTTTAGATACGCGTGTCTACACACAGCTCCACACGCCGTAGGATTAGATACGCGCCTCTTCACACAATACCACACAGGGGAGGATTAGATACGTGTGTCTACACACAGTACCACACTTTGGAGGATTAGATACATGCCTCTGCACACAGTACCACAAGCCAGAGAATCATATACGCGTCTCAGCACACAGTACCACACGGGGGAGGATTAGATACGTGCATCTGCACACAGTACTACACGCCAGAGGACTAGATACGCACATCTGAACACAGTTTTACACACCAGAGGATTAGATACATGCGTCTTCACACAATACCACACACTGGAGGATTAGATACACTGCACTGCACACAATACCACACGGGGAGGATTAGATATGTGCCTCTGCACACAATACCACATGCCAGAGGATTAGATATGCGCCTCTCCACACAATACCACATAGGTGAGGATTAGATACCTGCGTTTGCACACAGTACCACATCGGGCAGGATTAGATACATGCCTCTGCACAAAATACCACATGTCAGAGAATTAAATACGCATCTCAGCACACAGTATCACACGCCAGAGGATTAGATATGCGTGTCTGCACACAGTACCAAATGCCGTAAGATTAGATACGCATGTCTGCACACAGTTTATGTCTTTTGTGTAGTCGAACTAGTTTTTTGTGAATCTAATCTTTAAAGGGGTTGTCTCATCTCATGGTTCCTATCTATACTGCTAGCTTATATGGATTTAAGACTTTTCCTAAATACATTGCTTAAGCAAAACTGCTTTGTTCATTGTTTATACTGCTTTTCCATGGACCTAGAGATGATCTTTTCTCTCCGCCCAGGGCAAGTGACATAGTTCATTGCTCTCAGGGAGGGGAGGGGGAGCTGAGTGCTTAGGAGCAGCTTGTGTTTCTGAGCTGTTTATCTCTGGCTCTTCCAGTTATCAGGTCGGCTAATTGATTTTTGCTGATAAGGGCTGAGACAGGGAGTCTGTTACCTCTGTATGTAAACACAGACCTAAAACTGAGTTTATTGCAAGCTGACTCTTGGTCCTGTATCATGTAAGTTTGGGATTCTCATCACCTATCAAATCCAGCTCTGCTACATCAGCTTCATATTGTGCATGTTCCAGTGATACTGTGCTAATTTACTTACAACCATCCCTTACTACAGACTGCAAACATGTACTGCTATGAAGAGAGCTAGCGGAGCAAGTGAAATGCTGCCCACCAATTTACCGAGAAAACCAGGAAGTGAATAGAACATACAGCCTGCTGATTAGTGAACAGGTGAGTTGGGAAAACCCCTTTAAATATCAGCTACATAATAAACATGTTATATGTCTTTCCCTTAGGGGAATCAAAATGTGATTAAATAGGCATTTTGACTTGAATTCTGATTAATGGCAATTATTTAGATCAATTGGTGAAGCACACACCCCTTTTTACAGTAGGAGTATGTGTTGCGCGAACCTCACAGATTTGTCTTGTGAGGTCCATACTGCAATTTCGTTCAGACTGAACACAGCTAAGCTTGAAATTCTATTATACTCAGGGGTCTCTTCAGATCCCAGAGTATAGTGAATGGAGACTCAGGGGAGGTAATCTAACATAAGACAGTGGCTCTACTCACTGATGTCAGAGACTGCTGAGGCCTCAGTGGTCATATGTGTCATGCAGCGTTGTGACGCTTCTGTCTGTGTGTCCCAACGCCACATTACTCACTGAGTCACAATAACAGGACTTTTCAGTCCCTGATGTGAATGAGAAGAGATCCAAGAGTATAGTAATAGCAGTTATGGTTTGGCCTTAACAAAACTGCAGGTAGAATTTCACAAATGTGGTAATAACTGAACCAAAAAAAAAACGTCATGAGCAAAATCTGGTTTGATGATCTGTTTCTGTTATTTTTCAATTAATCACTCAGCTCTACTTTCCCTAATCACATAAAAATGGTTACATACATACAGAGTTATCATATAAGACGAATATTACAGATGATCAAACAGTAAAATATTCGATATTCATTTCGAATAGCTGCTCAATATTCGACTATTCGATCGAATATCGAACCCTATTATAGTCTATAGGGAAAAATGCTTAGTTTCAGGGGGACCCACCATTCGACTCAGGAGGGTCACCAAGTCCACTATCACACCTCAGCAAATGATGACAACACCTCTGGAATGCAACTGGGACAGCAGGGGAAGCATGCCTGGGGGCATCTAACAAGCCCAAGTCACAGTTTTACCCCACCACACAGCCTATAAACTACACACTTTCCACATTCAAAAAAACCTCTATCAAAGTGGGAAAATACCTGGAAACCTTCTTTCTTCCCCAAATGGATGGACAGAAACCCAAATTTAAGCTAAAGAAACATTAACAAGTTTAAATCACATTGCCCATGACAACCACAGATGGAATAGGCAATGGGAAATCCAAAAGCCCCCACCCTTAACTGTCATTGTTTATGTGTGTGTGATGTGGAGAGACCTTCAAAAATTCACTTTTCTGACCCTTAACGTGAGCCCTTCCAAATTAAGTTAGAGGCCCTTAAAGAGGACCTTTTACCGATTTGGGCACAGGCAGTTCTATATACTGCTGGAAAGCTGACAGTGCGCTGAATTCAGAGCACTATCGGCTTTCCCGATCTGTGCCCCGGGTAAAGCGCTATCGGTCCCGGTACCGTAGCGCTTTACAGTCAGAAGGGCGTTTCTGACAGTTAGCCAGGGACACCCATCTCCACAGCAGCGCCTATCTCGCTGTGCTGTGTGAGCGGGGAGGAACGCTTCCTCCCCTCCTGATAATACTCGTCTATGGACGAGCACTATGGGAGGGCGCATTCCTCCCCGCTCACACTGCACAGCGGGATAGGCGCTACTGTGAAGAAGGCCGTCCCTGGCTAACTGTCAGAAATGCCCTTCTGACTGTAAAGAGCTACAGTACCAGGATCGATAGCGCCTTACCCGGGGGAAAAGATCGGGAAAGCCGATAGTGCGCTGAATTCAGTACACTGTCAGCTTTCCAGCAGTATATAGAACTGCCTGTGCCCAATCTGATGTAAGGTCCTCTTTAAGCTGAGCTACCAGCAGAGACTGAGGCCCTTTAGGTGACTTCAGCCTCTTACCACCAGAGTTTTAGGCCCTTTAACTTTGTTCAGCCTTGCACCAGCAGAGTTTTTTGCCCTTTGGGTGAGTTGAGCCTTGCACCAGCAGAGTGTTAGCCCCTTTAAAATTCTTAACCCCTAAAACGGTGGTTCCAGAACCATCACTCTCATTGTGTTGGATTGATGCAGTGGATTGGACTGAGGACCCAAACATTGACCTTAATTTTAATTGGGAAATTGATAACATTTTGGCATCAAGTCCTGGGGGTAACTTTTATTTAGAGGACCGCAAAGGTCGAGAATTGGCTGCAACTACTACTACCGGTAATGGTCCTCTAATATCGGACTCTACATTACCTCTACAGGGTTCTGATCAGGTGTTAATAGTCCAAACAACATGCTCCAGTATTTTAGATGTAGATCAGAAACCACTTTCCCTTCCGTAACCAAGCCTCACCATCATCATCCTGCTGAGATGGAGTCACTAAAGGAAACCTTGCCTTCAAAGGCATGTTCTGGAGCTGTGACTGAGCCAAATCTAAACACAGAGTCCTTTGGAACTGAACAAAATTCACCAGCAGTGTTGATGCACTTAGGGTGAGTTGAGCCTTGCACCAGCACGTGTCCCATAAAATCAGGCGGGCCCTAAGTTCTGCGCTAAGTTGCATAAACTTCCACTTGACCACCGACACGTGGACAAGTGCATGCGGCCAGGGACGCTGCATCTTAATCGCGGAACACTGGCTGAATGTAGTTGAGGCTGGGACTGGGTCACAAACTGTGGTTGCCAGCCTTGTCTCCCCACCCAATATTCCTGGCAGGAGTACTGAAACACCACCCTCCTCCTCTGACGTTAAATCGACCCCAGCTACGAGCTGGAAATGCTGCAACACTGGCATGGGGAGACGTCAGCAGGCCGTGCTGAAGCTCATTAGCTTGGGGGACAGACAGTACAGTGCCTCCGAGGTCAGGGATGCCATCCTGGATGAGATGGCAATGTTTTTTGCCCCGCTGCACCTGGGCCCAGGTGCAGGTTGGCGTATGTGATAATGGCCGGAACCTGGTCACAGATCTGGAGCTTGCCAGACTCAAACACGGTCCACACATGGCCCACATTTTCAAATTATTGGTGCAACGGTTTCTAACAACTTACCCCAATTTACACAAGCTACTGGTTAAAGTGCGGTGCTTGTGCTTCCACTTTGGCAAGTCTACAGTACCTGGTGCTAGCCTCAATACACTCCAGCAACACCTACATCTGCCTGAAGCACTGGCTGTTGTGCGAGGTAACCACATGCTGAAACCCTAGATACCGTATGTTGAGCAGGGTGTGTGAGCAGCAGAGACCTTTGATGGAGTTCCATCTCCAAAACCCAACGGTTCATCAAAGAAAGCTCCCTCAGTTTCTGCACCATGGGTTTCCATGGGTGGCAGACTTATGTGAAATCCTATCCCATCCTTTCCACTGGGCTAGAAACATTAGCATACGCTCATCCCAATTCCTGATATGACAGCTACTTTAAGCAGGATGCAGGGTACAACGCAGACCAGGCCCAAGCACCAGGAACAGGTGTTATAATGGCTGCTTTTCCTGCAGCCGGTCAGCCACTACCTGCAGTCATGTTCATACCCAAGAGTCTGCCCCTTCTTCCTCCCAACATGCCCAATTTTCCCAACCTCCCAGGATCTGTTTTCGGGTCCTTTTACTGTCTCTCCCTCTGTTGAACCACGTCCCAAATCCCAGGAGCTACCAGATGACTGTGTGTACTGATGCCCAAACACTGGAGCATCCACCATCACCTGTTGATTTTGTGGTTGTGGACCCGCAACCAGCATTTTCCATCCTCAGTGAGGATGATGAGACACAGTTGCCATCAGGACATGCTGTTGTCATGTGCAGTTTGCAGTAAGAGGAGAGTGAGCAATTGGAAGAGGAGTTGGTGGACGACGAGGCCACCGACCCTAAATGGACAGGGGTGATGTATAGCGGGGAAAGCAGTGTAGATGTGGAGGCAAGCTAAGCAGGAAAAAAGGTGGCTACAGGTAGAGGCATGGACTAGGGTGATGTCTATGGATGAAAGCAGTGTAGATGTGGATGCAAGCGCAGCAGCAAAAAAGGTGGCTAGAGGCAGAGGCATGTCCAGAGGCAGCAAGACCAAAGATTTTCCATGTACTAGCCACTTATGCAAAACTCACCCATGTTGCCAGACTAATTCCTCCAACAGGCTAACAACTGCCATCCGGTCCACACCCACCAGAGGCACACTCTCCAAGTTCTGGGACACGTTAATGGCACCCCCTGGCCAATCTACCGCCACTGAGGGGTCTAGTGTCACCAGGAGGGACAAGTATAAGCCCTTGTTGCGGGAGTACCTGGCCGACCCCAGCCCTGTCGTCTCAGATCCCTCTGCGCCCTATATTTAGTGGGTCTCCAAGTTGGATTTGTGGCTGGAACTTGCGCTCTACGCATTGAAGGTCTTTTTCTGCCTTGATGCCAGCGTGCTATTGGAAAATGTCTTCAGCACAGCAGACCGGCTGATGCTGATCAAAATGAACAGCCACTGAATAGACCCATCATTTTCATGTCCAGCAGTGTCAAGTACTCTGACATGAAGTTTGATGTGTGTGCTCACCCTCTACAATTCTTCCTTCTTCTCATACTCCTCCATCATCAGCATTACACAATTCTGCTCCTACTAGGTTCAATTCACACTAATGCCCCCAAACTCTTCTGGTTAGACCCTCAATCCACCCTGATTCCCCAAAGTGTGCTGGTTAGAAGCTCATTATAAGTCATGCCAAGTAACACACTGGCACACATGGCTGACTTCATGTTAGGTTGCTTTTCAAAATACAAAGGCATAGTTCACATCATGGACAGCAAACAATAATGGATTTTTGCAATCCTCGACCCCTGGTATAAGTTAAAAATCTCATCCTTTGTTCTGGTACAGGAGAGGAAAAAAAACGCACAAATGATATGTAAATATGGAGGCAGGCTAAGCAGCAAAAAAGGTGGCAGGCAGAGGCATGGACAGGGGAAAGCAGTGTAGAGGCAGAGGCATGTCCAGAGGCAGCAAGGCCAAATATTTTCCATGAACTAGCCACTCATGCAAAACTCGCCCATGTTGCCAGACTTATGTGAGATCTCTTTGTGTCTTTGAAGAGACCACCAAGAGGGTCAGCTTTGACGACGCATTACTGATTTTAACAATCTCACTCTTGTGTGTGATGCAAGAATCCCTCATCACCATCAGGGATAATGCATTGTACACTGAGGAGTCGGGCATAGGAGCAGAACCATTCCAGCAGGATAGTCAGTGCACACTCCTGTCTGCTTCACAGCATATACAGTCCTATGAAAAAGTTTGGGCACCCCTATTAATCTTAATCATTTTTACTTCTAAATATTTTGGTATTTGCAACAGCCATTTCAGTTTGATATATCTAATAACTGATGGACACAGTAATATTTCAGGATTGAAATGAGGTTTATTGTACTAACAGAAAATGCGCAATATGCATTAAACCAAAATTTGACCGGTGCAAAAGTATGGGCACCTCAACAGAAAAGTGACATTAATATTTAGTAGATCCTCCTTTTGCAAAGATAACAGCCTCTAGTGGCTTCCTGTAGCTTTTAATCAGTTCCTGGATCCTGGATAAAGGTATTTTGGACAAACAATTCAAGTTCAGTTAAGTTAGATGGTCGCCGAGCATGGACAGCCCACTTCAAATCATCCCACAGATGTTCAATGATATTCAGGTCTGGGGACTGGGATGGCCATTCCAGAACATTGTAATTGTTCCTCTGCATGAATGCCTGAGGATTTGGAGCGGTGTTGTGGATCATTGTCTTGCTGAAATATCCATCCCCGGCGTAACTTCAACTTCGTCACTGATTCTTGAACATTATTCTCAAGAATCTGCTGATACTGAGTGGAATCCATGCGACCCTCAACTTTAACAAGATTCCCGGTGCCGGCATTGGCTACACAGCCCCAAAGCATGATGGAACCTCCACCAAATTTTACAGTGGGTAGCATGTGTTTTTCTTGGAATGCTGTTTCTTTTTGGACGCCATGCATAACGCCTTTTTTTATAACCAAACAACTCAATTTTTGTTTCCAAAATGAAGCTGCCTTGTCCAAATGTGCTTTTTCATACCTCAGGCAACTCTATTTGTGGCGTATGTGCAGAAACGGCTTCTTTCTCATCACTCTCCCATACAGCTTCTATTTGTGCAAAGTGCGCTGTATTGTTGACCGATGCACAGTGACACCATCTGCAGCAAGATGATGCTGCAGCTCTTTGGAGGTGGTCTGTGGATTGTCCTTGACTGTTCTCACCATTCTTCTTCTCTGCCTTTCTGATATTTTTCTTGGCCTGCCACTTCTGGGCTTAACAAGAACTGTCCCTGTGGTCTTCCATTTCCTTACTATGTTCCTCACAGTGGAAACTGACAGGTTAAATCTCTGAGACAACGTTTTGTATCCTTCCCCTGAACAACTATGCTGAATAATCTTTGTTTTCAGATCATTTGAGAGCGGGCTGTCCATGCCCGGCGACCATCAAACTTAACTGAACTTGAATTGTTTTGTAGAAAGAAATGGTCCAAAATACCTTCATCCAGGATCCAGGAACTGATTAAAAGCTACAGGAAGCGACTAGAGGCTGTTATCTTTGCAAAAGGAGGATGTACTAAATATTAATGTCACTTTCTGTTGAGGTGCCCATATTTTTGCACCGGTCAAATTTTGGTTTAATGCATATTGCGCATTTTCTGTTAGTACAATAAACCTCATTTCAATCCTGAAATATTACTGTGTCCATCAGTTATTAGATATATCAAACTGAAATGGCTGCTGCAAACACCAAAATATTTAGAACTAAAAATGATTAAGATTAATAGGGGTGCCCAAACTTTTTCATAGGACTGTATTGATGGAGGAAGAGGAGGATAACGAAGTGGCAGATGATTTCATTGTCACACAGGAGGCTAGCGGCACCCCCTGGCCAAACTACCGCCACTGAGGTGCCTAGTGTCACCAGTTATATGACAAATTTAGTGCGGTTTGCACACTTTGCAAGTCTAAACTGAGTAGGGGCTCTGAAAAGAGCAACCTTACCACCTTTTCGTGTGTTGTCATTTGAAAGGCAAGCCCTGGGCTCAGTGGGACAATCGTCGCCTGGCATTGCCGACACTGCCTCTTCAACTGTTTACACCAGCCTGGAAACCTACACATCTGTCTCTGACACATTGGGAAGTTCACCCTCATCCGCCCTTTTGGTCTGCACCATCATGTGCCTCTTCCCAGCCACTCCCCATCTCCCAGGCGTTTCATTGCAGGCAGAAGTACAGCACAAGCCACCCACATGCCCTTTAACCCCTTCCCGACATGTGCCGTAATAGTACGGCGCATGTCGGGTCTGTAACTATGGCGACCGCCCGGGAGCCGGGCGGCCGCCATAGCCGCCGGGTGTCTACTGCTTTAAGCATTAGACAACCGGCTTTAATGCCTCCGATCGGTCCCCGGACCGATCGGAGGCATTAACCCCTCCGGCGCCGCGATCAAAGGCGCCGGAGGCGCCATTTTCCCGGCGGCGCATGGACGCCGCCATTTTGGCCGGGATCGCCGGCTCCTGGAGCATGCTCCAGGGCTGACGTCCCTTTGCCATGACAGCCGGGAGCCTTGTACAGGCTCCCAGGCTTGTCTGCAAATCCTCTCTTTTACAGGCTGGTCTATGCAGCCTGCAAAAGAAAGGATGCTTTTTTGCAATGCATTGCAATGCATTAGCATTGTATTGCATTGCATTAGTGATCAGACCCCCTGGGGTTCAACACCCCTAGGGGGTCTAATAAATGCAAAAAAAAATAAAAAAAAAAGTTAAAAAAATATAAAAAGAATTAAAAGTTCAAATCACCCCCCTATCCCTAGAACACATATAAAAGTAGTTAAAAACTGTGAAACATATACATGTTAGGTATCCCCACGTCTGAAATCGCCCGCTCTACAAATCTATAAAAATATTTTTCCTGTTCGGTAAACACCGTAGCGGGAAAAATAGTCGAAAGTGCCAAACCGCCGTTTTTTCACTGTTTTGATTCTGATAAAAATTTGAATAAAAAAGTGATCAAAGCAATAACATTTCCCGAAAATGGTAGAACTAAAAAGTACACCCGGCCCCGCAAAAAAAGACGCCCTATGCATCCCCATACACTTACGTATAAAAAAGTTACGGCCGTCGGAATATGGTGACTTTTAGAAAAAAAATTTTTTAACACAGTTTTGGAATTTTTTTTAGGGGTCAAAATGTAAATAAAACCATATAAATTTGGTATCCCTGGAACCGTACCGAAACACAGAATATAAGGGACATGTCATTTTGGCTGCACAGTGAACGCCGTAAAACCAAAGCCCGTAAGAAAGTCGCAGAAATGCATTTTTTCTTCAAATCCACCCCATTCTGAATTTTTTTCCTGCTTCCCAGTACATTATATAGAATAATTAATAATTAATAAATAAAAAAGTTATGGGGTTTTGAAGGAGGGGAGGCAAAAACGAAAAAACGAAAATCAAAAAATGACATCGGCGGGAAGGGGTTAATGGCTTCATCTAAAAACTGCTGGCCCTGGAGATGTTGGCGTTTATGCTTCTGGATACCCAGGCCTTCCTGTCGCCAGATGACAGATGGGGCACATCCTTATGCTGGGCCTAGCCGTTACTACTTCTCTTGGTGTGCTGTCTCCGCCTTGCGCCTGGACGTGTCCCATAACATTAGTCAGCCCAGAGTTCTGCGCTTTGCTGCAATGTCCACTTAACCACGATGCATCGACAATGGCCTGCGGTCAGGGATGCTGCTTATCTTTAATCACAGGCCGGGAGAATGTAGTGGAGTCTGGGCCCGGGGTGCAAATTGGGGTGGCCTATCTCCTCTCCCAGCCCAAAATTCATGGCAGGGTTTCTCTGAAAGTCTACTCCTGCGCTGAAACCTCCACCCCAAGTACGAGCTGAAAACGCTGTTCCACTGGCATATGGAGATGTCAGCAGGCCGTGCTGAAGCTCATCAGCTTTGGGGACAGACAGCACACTGCCTCCGAGGTGAGGGATGCCATCCAGGATGTTATGACAATATGGTTTTCCCCCGCTGCACCTGGACCCAGGCATGTTTGCAAATGTGATAATGGCCGTAACCTGGTAGCAGATCTGGAGCTTGCCAGACTCAAATACGGTCCACACATGGCCCACGTTTTCAACTTGTTGGCGCAAAGGTTCTTTGAAACCTACACCATTGTGTCTATATATGTGTCTGTATATACTGGTCAAAGTGCGGCCATTTTCGTAAGTGAGAAGTAGCCTCTGCTAGGCTGAAACCATTCAGAGCACACTCCTGTCATCTTCACACAGTTGGCTGGTGGAGGAAGACGAAGGGGATGAAATGGTATTTCATGTCACTGTCCCACACGAGGCTTGAGGGTAAAGTTCAGTGCATCCCATTGCTTCAGCACGGATGGTGTGAAGGGGAGTGGAAAATGGAGGAAATGGTGTGTGACCCTTACAGTTGTGGGCAGCGAAGTCATGCCAAGTAACACTCTGGCACACATGGCTGACTTCATGTCGGGTTGCTTTTCAAGAGACAAAGGCATAGTTCACATCATGGAGAGCAAACAATACTGGATTTTCGACCCCCAGTATAAGAAAAAAATCTCCCCCTTCGTTCTGGTAGGGAAGAGGAAAAATCGCATAAATGATTGCCACAAGCAACTGGTTCAGAATATGATGGAAATGTTTCCGTAAACCCTCGTTGGCGGCAGAGAGGAGATTTCCTCCAAGAGGCTAACAACTGCCATCTGGTCCACAACCACCAGGGGAACACTCTCCAAGGTCTGGGACACGTTATTGCCCCTCCTCCCCTGAGGGGTCTAGTGTCATCAGGAGGGAAAAGTATAGGCACATGTTGCGTGAGTACCTGGCCAACCACAGCCCTGTCTTCTCCGATCCCTCTGCGCCTTATACGTATTGGGTGTAGAAGTTGGACCTGTGGCCCTTGGGGTGAGTGGAGGCTTCCCCCAACTGAGGTTTGGGTGAGTTTGGCAAGGGGGTGCAAGTACGCCCCGCAGTTAGCCTTTTTGGTGGCACACAATGAACCCCAACTGTCACTTGCAGAGCCACTCTTCTACTTGTAACTGCATCCCATTGCTTCAGCACGGATGGTGTGAAGGGGAGTGGAAAATGGAGGAAATGTAGAGTGACCCTTACAGTTTGGGGCAGCGAAGTCATGCCAAGTAACACACTGGCACACATGGCTGACTTCATGTTGGGTTGCTTTTCAAGAGACAAAGGCATAGTTCACATCATGGAGAGCAAACAATACTGGATTAAAGAAAAAATTGGATTGAACTGATATAGCGTGACTGAATTGCTGTGTCTCCCACTTAGCTTCGGAGGGTACAGCGTAAAAAACAGGTTTGACCATACATACCCTGACTGAATGAATGGCTGTCTCCCACTAAGCATCGGGGGGTAGACCCTTAAAAATTGGATTGCGCTGATATAGCCTGATTGAATTGCTGTCTCCCACTAAGCTTCGGGGGGTAGACCCTTAAAAATTGGATTCAGCGTACATAGCCTGACTGAATTTCTGTGTCTCCCAGGTAGGTTTTGGGGGTACACACCGTGAAAAACTGGATTGAGCATACATAGTCTGACTGAATTTTGATGTCTCCCACCTAGGTTTTGGGGGTACACACCGTGGATATCTGGATTGAGCGTACATAGCCGGACCTAATTGCTCTGTATCCCTGTTTTGGGGTTACACACTGCCTGAAAAGCTGGTTTGCATGTATATATAGCAAGAACTAACTCCTCTGTATTCCTGCTATTTTGTGGTGGGGACACCCCTCAGAAAAGCTGTTTTGCACGTATATAGCCGGTTCTAACTGCTCTGTATTCCTGCTATTTTGTGGGGGGACACCCCTAAGAAAAGCTGGTTGGAAAGTATATAGCAAGAAGTAACTGCTGTGGATTCCTGCAATTTTTTTTTGTGGGGGGGCACCCCTAAAAAAAAGTTGTTTTTCACATATATAGCAAGAAGTAACTGCTGTGGGTTCCTGCTATTTTTTTGGGGGGGACACCCCTAATAAAAGCTGTTTCTCACGTATATAGCAAGAAGTAACTGCTGTGGATTCCTGCTATTTTTTAGGGGCGGGGACACCCCTAATAAAAGCTGTTTTTCACGTATATAGCAAGAAGGAACTGCTGTGGATTCCTGCTATTTTTTGGGGGACACACCCCTAATATAGACAGGTGTACAGAGGGCTCATTACATCATCTGTATATGGCTACCTCCGCTCAAGCCTCTGGCAATGCCGCCAATAGGTGGCCCATTTTCTTCGGTCCAACTTGGCAATTCTGGAGAAAAAATATTGATTCTGGGATTTCCCAGGATGATTTGTTGTCTTTTTATCCTCTATTTCCCAGGCAGCTGATTTGTTTGGCTGTGTCATCTCTGTACCAGTTAAGAATTATCTCAAAGACCATGGCGATGTCCACAACGGTTAGGCGTCCCCAGTGGTTTAATCCCTGGAGAGCCAATAATACATCCATGAGTAATCGTTTCAGAGGCGCCCAGGAGGCTAGGGTAGAGGCTCTGGTCGCCGCTGCACCCGTGAGGCTGATAATAAAGCAGCATCCTTCTGATGCCCTCCTCTTCCTCACACGCCCCCCATGGCGGTGGGAGGCCGTTCAATTGGGCTACAAATTAACTTTGTTTTCCTTCCGCCCGACACCTTTGTAAGGACTTGTGTCCTCTCCGACCTCAAGCAGGATCATCTAGAGAAGGCCGTCCAGTAATATCTGGACAAAGGCGCTCTAGTGTTTCTGGTTGGAGCAACAGTCCGGCATTTACTCTCCAGTGTTCCTGGTACCAAAGGCATCAGGAGGCTGGAGGATGGTGATCGACTTAAGATTTCTCAATCGCTACATCCTCAAGGTCCATTTCCGGATGGGAACTATCAAGTCTGTACTTTCTTTCCTGCAGGCTGGCGACAGTTTTGTCACTTTGGATTTAAGG
This sequence comes from Leptodactylus fuscus, assembly GCF_031893055.1. Classification (NCBI taxonomy): domain Eukaryota; kingdom Metazoa; phylum Chordata; class Amphibia; order Anura; family Leptodactylidae; genus Leptodactylus; species Leptodactylus fuscus. The sequence continues at coordinate 84,944,514 of NC_134270.1, read as the reverse complement.
GATGCTCATCTCCACGTCCCAGTTTTTTCCGCCTCACAGAAAATTCCTGAGGATAGCGTTGATGTTGAATGGTATCCTGTGTCATCTGCAATTCACAGCTCTTCCATTCAAAGTATCCTCGGCCCCCACACCTTCACAAAGGTTGTGGCTCCGGTCAGCTCTACAGCTCCAAGGTATCTTCTTTGTACCGTATCTAGACGATTGGCTGATAAAGGCCCGATCAGCAGAGGTTCTTGCTGCCCACTTAAGGACCACTGTTGCCTTCCTAGAAGAATTAAGATGGATAGTAAGCTGGCAGAAATCTGTGGTCGTCCCTTCTATCCGAGTTCAATTTCTGGAATTCATATTGGATTCTCGCAAGATGGAGATATCTCTTCCTCCCAGTCAGAAGGAGAAAATTTGTCGGCTGTTCATCATCTGGCGGTGACTCGGAAGGTCTCTATAAGAACTGCAATGAAGGTTCTAGGACTAATGTCTGCTGCCGTAAAGGCAGTCCTATGGGCATTGTGGCATATGCAACCATTGCAGAGCGAGTTCCTCAAAGTATGGAGCTGCAGCCCTGAGGGGCTAGAGAAGCCTATCCAGTTAACCATCAGTACCCGTCGATCACTCCAATGGTGAGAAATGGAAGAGAAACTGCACACCTTAGATCTGGTGAGATATTTAAGGATCTACCTGGAACAAACTAAATTTTTCAGGAAATCTGAAAACTTACTAATACATTTTTCTGGTAGGTACAAGGGTACTAAAGCATACAAGGTAACTCTATCCAGATGGATCAAAGAAGCCATTTCTCTTTCCTTTCACTCTCAGGGGTTATCTCCTCCTGAGTTTGTTCGTGCTCATTCCACCAGAGCAGTTGCCCCGACGTGCGCAGTAAGGCGCTCTGTCTCCTTGGACCAAATATGCTCAGCTGCAAACTTGGAGCTCACATCTTACATTTGTTAGGCATTACAGTCTAGATTGGCGCTATTCAGAGGCGGTTGCCTTTGGGCGCTTAGTGTTGTCATCTGTATGCCAGGAAGTCCCGCCCTAAGTGGGGGTTCTTGCTATCTCCCCATCCGTTGTGCTGCTGTTTGATGTATGAGGAATGGAGGATTATGTTTTCCCATAGTCCAAACGGCAGCACAAGGCTCCCTCCCTTTTTCTTTTTCAGAATATTATTTTCGGAAACCAGTGCTTTATAACTAACATGGGGGAGGGGGAGGGGGTTCTCTGGACCTCTTATAGGGGAGGATTGATTGACTAATTAAAAATTTCACCTGTCCTAAACTGCACGCAGGGGCAGGAATACCCCATCCGTTGTGCTGCTGTTTGATGTATGAGGAATGGAGGATTATGTTTTCCCATAGTCCAAACGGCAGCACAAGGCTCCATCCCTTTTTCTTTTTCAGAATATTATTTTCGGAAACCAGTGCTTTATAACTAACATGGGGGAGGGGGGAGGGGTTCTCTGGACCTCTTATAGGGGAGGATTGATTGACTAATTAAAAATTTCACCTGTCCTAAACTGCACGCAGGGGCAGGAATACCCCATCCGTTGTGCTGCTGTTTGGACTATGGGAAAACAGATTATCTACATAATCCTCCATTCCTTTTCAGTCCACTCCTGACTTTGGTTCCAAAAACTGCAGCAAAATCTATAACAGAAAAAGGCTGTGTTTCCGCGATTTTGGGTCTTATCCTTAGGCTGAGACCCCATGTTGTGGAAATGCAGCATAAAAAATTATGAGTTTTACATCACGAGCAAAGTGAATGAAATTTAATCTTAGCCCTCGTTCTCCTCATCGATTGGATTCGGTCTGGGGGTGTCCGCATGGGGACTCCCCGAATGGAATACCAAACGCAAGGGCTAGCGCTGGTGCAGTAAAAGCACATGTAGTTCACCATCTACTTTCCTGTCCGCATGATTCGTGCGAGCAGCGTGCGGCAAGCACTCAGACCCCATTATAGTCTATGGGGTCCATGTGCTTTTACAGCACTGTGCTTGCAATTGCGTTTGTATTCCATTCGGGGAGTCTCCATGCGGACTCTCCCCGGATGGATTACAAAAGCAGATGTGAACAGGGCATTATCCACACATTTCAGAAAAAAAAAAAAAAATAAACTTGGTAAAAAGATACAAATTCAGAAATGTGTGCTTTTGAAAAACACGGTATATTAATTTTAGCTGCAGAATCGTAACCATTTCCACATATTTATAATAGAGGAACAAAAATGAAGAGAAAAAAAAAATCATTCAAAACTCAATGACAAACACCGTGGAGAAAAAGGTTTTCCACTGTGTTTTTTTAGCTACACTTCACTATGTTGGGTCTAATACTTAACATCTTAATACAGTATACTGTACATTACACTATAGACACAAGTATACATAATTCTAGTAGGCATAATGGTATGCATGTACAGAAGAAAGCATAGACAGTCATATGTGTATATGTATATACTTACACTCCCATTCATATCTCTCTATCTTATAAAAATGAATTTCTGTCTGTCTGTTTGTCTGTCTGTCTGTTCTCTATGCGCGACCAAACGACCGAACTCAACTCACTTGGACGTACCGTTCCGGAGATACAGCTTCCCCAAAGCCCTGACCCCCCATTAGCCAAAACAAACCTGCAAGTCTTTCACACATATTCCAACTGCCATGCACATGCTCACTCCACATGTACAATCCAACACTGATGTCCAAGCTGAGATACATGCATCAGAGTATTAGATGCACAGGTCAGCACACAGTATCACATGTTAGAGGATTAGATATGCGCATCTGCACACAGTTCCACAAGCCGAAAGATTAGATACATATGTCTGCACAAAGTACCACATGCTGGAGGATTAGATAAACAGGTCAGCACACAGTGTCACATGGCAGAGGATTAGATACACGCGTCTGCACATAGTTCTACACACCAGAGGATTAGATGCACATCCTCCGCTACTACATGTAAACATGCAAGGATTGACCTTAGTTTTGGTATTAAGAGTCAATTATTGGCCTTATATTATCTCACTGACAAATAGGCACGAGCACGCAAAGCACATACGCGGCGGGATGCTAATTTCCACGCGCGGTAAAATCATTTTAACCCCTTCCCGACATGCGCCGTAATAGTACGGCACTGCCGGGAAGGGCTTCCCCCAAACCGCCATACTATTACTGCGGCTGCATGGTGCGCACACAGAACCTGCCCTGCGGGTGTCAGCCGTATGCCCCATGTCAGCCGTATGCCCCGTAACACCCGCGGTCGGAACCGGGTCCGATCGCGGGTGTTAACCCCTGATATGCTGGCGGTCAACATGACCGCCAGCATCTCCGGGGTTTTACTATGATGTCGATCGTGTTCGTAGGGGGCAGCCCGGGGGCTGATCAGTGACCCCGGGTCTGCCCCATCACTTACCCCCTTCACGCACCTGGTTGATCCTGCCGTAAAGGAAGCTGTCAGCCTGTGCGTCCACACAGGCTGATAGCTTCCTATACTCTGCAATACATGTGTAACACATGTATTGCAGCGTATATGTAGTGCAGCGGTGATCAGCCGATCACTGCTTCAATCCCCCATGGGGACAGAAAAAAAAAGTTAGAAAAAAGTAAAAATAAAAAAGTTTAAATAAGTTTAAAATAAATTAGAAATAAAGCCCCAAAAATCCCTTTTTCCCCATATAAAATGTTTTATTATGTAAAATAAAAAAAATAATAAAAAAAATTACATATTTGGTATCACCGTGTCCGTAATAACCTGAACAATAAAATTAAAAAATTATTTAACTTGAACGGCGAACGGCGTAAAAAAAAAACGTAGAAAACCGCACAAAATAATGATTATTCACCACCTTTCCCTTCAATGTTCAATAAAAAGTAATCAAATCGTCAGATGAAAACCAAAATGGTACCAATAAAAAGAATAGGTCTTCCCGCAAAAAATAAGCCCTCAACCAGCTCTGTCTAGCGAAAAATAAAAACGTTATGCCTTTCAGAAGATGGCGATGCAAAAATAATTGATTTTTTTCCCTAAATTGAATTTTATTCTGCATAAATAGCAACGCATTATAAAATAATATAAATGAGGTATCGCTGTAACCGTACAGACCCGCAGAATAAAGGTAACATGTTACTTATGCTGTACGCTGCGCGGTAAAAAAAAAAAATGCTAAAAAGCAATGCCAGAATTGATGTTTCCTTTTACATCCCGCACAGAAAGAGTTAATAAAATGTAGTCAATAAGTTACAGGCCCCAAAATGGTGGCATTGAAAAGTACATCTAATACCGCAAACACCAAGCCCTCATATAGCCACATTGCCAGAAGATAAAAATAAAAATCTAGCTTGTACAATATGAAGACAAAAACCCTAAAAGTCGCCAAATCATTAGGACGTAAGTGGCTGCGACTAGAAGGAAATGTATAATCTTTGCGAGCGTTTTCAGGGGACACCCCATATTTAGAGCTTATGAGAGAGAAGATACCAGCGCTGATCCCCCAGAATGCTCCTCTTCCCCATCCGTGTCATAGGAGCTAGTGGGAAAATAGAATGGGATTTGGTGTACCCAATTTACTCTGCACAGCTTACACATTCACTTTGGGGTTACTAATGCTCACTACATCACTTGATAAATTCTTTGAGGGGTGTGGTTTTCAAAATGGGGTCACTTTCTAGAGGTTTCCACTGTTTTGACACCTCAAGGGCTTTGTAAATGCGACATGGTTCCTGAAACTGCTCACAGCTAGATCTGCCCTCTAAAAGCTCCTTGGCGCGCCTTCCCTTCTGCGTCTCGCTGTGCGTCCATATATTAGTTTACACCCACAAGTGGGATACTGTGGTAGTCAGGAGAACTTGCCTAACAAATTGTGGGATGCGTTTTCTCCTTTAACCCCTTGTGAATGTGCAAACTCTAGGGCTAAACGAAAATATTAGTAAAATAAAATCAAATTTGAAAATTTCACCTCCATTTTGTATTAATTCCTGTTAAGCACTTATAGGGTTAAATTACTAGGTATATGTTGTTTTGGCTTATTTAAGGGGTGCAGTTTTGAAAATGGGGTGATTTATGGGGGGCTTTAATACAAGGGTCTTTCAAAACCCCTTCATAACTGGATCAGTCCCTTAAAAAATGGGTTTTGGAAATTTCTTGAAAATTTTGAATATTGTTGTTTCACTTGTAAACCTTATAATGTCCGTAAAAATTAAAAGGGCGCCTAAAGTTTGATGCCGACATAAAGCAGAGGTCTGGGACATGAGATTTATGATATAATTTTGGCGGTCTGACTATCTGTATGCAATGCACATCATTTCAAACTTTATAAAATGCATATTTTTCAAAATTTCCACCAAATTTCCTATTTTTTCATAATTAACCACAAAACATATCAACTAAAATTTACTAGTAACATGAAGTACAATGTGTTATGAAAAAACAATCTTATAATCACTTTGGTAAGTTAAAGCGTTCCAAAGTTATTGCCACATAAAGTGACACATGTCAGTTTTAAAAAATCGAGCTTGGTCAGGAAGTCAAAAAGTGCCATCGGCGGGAAGGGGTTAAGAGCCTGCACAGAGTATTAACGCCTTCTGATTTGTGCTGTAAGATACACTACAAGCCTCTACAGGAAACCCATCATTAAACCGCTTGTAAGGATATGTGTGTGTCTTGGTTGTACACTTGAAAAAGGGGTAGTCCCCGAAACGCTGTCTGAATGTGTCATGTGTAAGAAACCTCAATAAAGTGCATGTTGATTCAATGCTTTGGAGTAGCGCAGTGTCCTTTCCATCCACTGGTCAATAATTCCCAAAATGGTAAATATGTCCCTCATTTGTTTCTCCACTAATGAACACCTTTAAAATAAGCATGAGAATAACTGGTAACTGATTAGTAGCTAAGAATTCTTGTTTTTTTGCCATGAATTTATTGAGAAATGACCTGTAAATGAGCACCAGTATAGCTACAATGTGTATTAAGTTTCTTTCTGTTAACAATGCTGCAACCATCCCAAATTAATCTTTGCGTTTCTTCATATACTTTCCCTTCACTAGCAATTCTCTTTCCCTGAACTTCTCTCTGTTTTCTAACACTGTCCCTAGCTCTTGCTGATGTCTGTCCCTGCAGTAAAAGCAATGTGAAATTACTGTACCTAAAATGGCCGCTGATTTTTATGGGGCTGTTAGATCACATGGGTGGCCAGCTGCTGATTAGATGCACGCTTGGCATTGTGGATTATCCCGTGTTCCCAGAGTTCTCTGCCCCTAGTCCTAACATGTGCAGCAGCCATTTTATTAAAAAATGTGATTCAATGTATCGAAGCATGAAGAAATCTGGATTCTTGGCGAATTGAAGATTCCTGAAATTCAGATTGAATTCCACTTCTGCATAATCGATTTGCTCATCTCTGATAAATATGTTTGGTGACATAACACCTGTAACTGAAACTAATTGTATAAATGAAATCCCTCAAGATCACTCCTTTGAAAAGTAGCAAAAAAGTCAATGGTACCGCACACTCTAAAATTATATGTGGTGCTAGCGAAAAAAGGTCCTTCGACCCACTGTTTTTGTTGTTTTTTTTTGTTTATTTTTTTTTTCTTAACAAAAGAAAAAGGAATTAAAATAAAAGAATAGAGAACAGAAGTAAGCCAGATCAATCTTACAGAGACAAGATGTGATGAGGACAAAACACAGGATGTAAATATGATGTCAAGAAATAGGGTAGAGAACAAGCCAGTGTGTAAATAAGGGAGAGGATGAGGAGCATGGAAAATAGCCAGAGGTATGGGGAGCTGAATATATGGAACACTGAAAGGTGGAGGTGTAAAGGGGATGAAGTCTTACCTAGTGTGGTAGCAGGATCAGTATAAGTGTCAAGGCATGAACAGTACTGTGGAAAAGTGGGGTTTAAATTGTGTGAGCCCGCCCAGAGCCAAAGGTCAGAACCCGGAAGTGATGTATTAAAGATGGTGATGTGTTCCACAGTGGAACACAAGGAAGAAAAGGAGGAGAGAAGGGTATGTATGAATATGGAGGATAAGAGAGCCAATAATATATGAAAATCAGAGGGTAAAGGGCAGGTTGAAATGGAAAATTAAGGGTATAAACCAGAATAGACTGACATAGAGGCTATGGTATGTGATAACCTAGAGGGATGCCGACAGGAACTGACATCAGCGGAAATGAGGTATGTGTTCCACTGATGTGTTCCACCAGGGCCAAGGTAAGAAACCGGAAGTGATGTAATAAAGATGGCGATGTGTTCCACAGTGGAATGCAAGGAAGTAAAGGAAAGAGGGAAAAAAAAGAAAAAAGAAAAAGACAAAACAAAACACAGGCTGATTGTATAGAAGGAAATGAAAGTGAAATAAATAAAATATAGAAAGAGAATATAGAGAAAAGACCTTAACAAACATACAAACAAATTACATGGTGGGGATAAATGGCATAGGGCAAATAGTCTAAAAAAATTTTTTTAAAAAATAAAAATACCAATACAAGAAAAAACAAGGGGGGAGCTATCTTATGCTACCATATATCTGTACTATACCCATTGCCGGCGAAGGGTTGTCATTTCGTCTGAAAAGGAAATAAAGAAATATGTTAATTGGAATAGAAATAAAAAAATAAACATCTTAGTATATAACGTTGCTAGGGGTAACAGGTCAGGTCCGCTTAAGCCTAAAAAGAAATAATAAGCAAGGAAAGTGTCAGCAACACCCTATCGCATTCTGCTTACAACTTATAACTAAAAGAAAAAATAAGTGGGGAGACAAACCAAAGAGGACAATATAAATGACATTAATATTTGTAGGTACGATCGTACGCTCGATTAAGTCCCAATGGTTCAATGGTGTTGAGCAAGTGTATCCAAAAGGATTCTCGCTGTTTAAGCATCGCTATTCGGTTGCCTCCTCTCCTTGGTTGAGGAACATGTTCTATGACTTGGAAGCGTAACTGCGATACATTGTGTCTCGCTTGGCTGAAGTGTGCCGGAACTGGGAGAGAGTCCACGTGGTTTCTAGTAGACTTATGTTTGGAAATTCGGTCACGTATATGTTTGGTTGTTTCACCAACATAGAGTAAGCCACATGGACACTTGAGAAGGTATATCACAAAGGAAGACTCACATGTGAAAAATTCCTTGATGGGAAATCTACGTCCCAAATGGGGGTGTAGGAAATGGTCACCTTTTATTACTGCAGAGCATTGAATGCAATGTAGACATGGGTATGTCCCTGTTTTGCTGGTAGATAAAAAAGTTTGTCTGGACACCTTTTTTGTAGTCCCAAAGTCGGCTTTAACAAGACCGTCCCTTAAGTTCTTTTCCCTCTTAAAGCTGGTAAGAGGTGGATTTTTGAATGCCTCCACATGAGGAAGTGCTCTTCCTAGGATAGGCCAATGTTTATGCACCACTCCATTAATTTTTCGTGAAAGGGGATGAAATTTTTGAAGAAATGGAATTCTTATAGTGGTGAGGTGAGTGGTTTTACTATTACTGGGGCGATAAGTAAGGGCCTCCTTTAGGACCTTAGCAGGATAACCTCTTTGGGTAAAGCGTTCAGACATTTCAGTCAAGTGTTGATGTTGAGTCTGTGGATTGGTAACTATTCGTTTGACCCTTTGGAATTGGGAGATGGGAAGCGATCTCTTGGTGTTGGGGGGATGATTATGGTCCGTAGGTTTAGTATACAAGTCAAAATCTATGTTGCCTGTATGATCTTTGAGAACCCAAGTGGGCAGAAAATTGAGTTTGGTTTGGTCAAAGTGTATGGTAAATTGTAATTCGGGGTATATACTGTTCAAATTGTCATGAAAGGAAAGTAGAGAATCCAGGGGACCATTCCAGATGCAAAAAATATCGTCAATATAGCGGTGCCAATATGTGGAATATTGTTGGAATAGTGTGTTGGAATATACATGATCGAGTTCAAAAATATGCATGAAGATGCTGGCGTATGGTGGGGCTACATTAGAGCCCATGGCTGTCCCACGAATTTGTAAAAATAAATCATCCCCAAAAAGAAAAAAATTGTTATGGAGGATTAGGTGTAATAAATCAGAACATAAATCCAAATATTTACCGGTGATATTGTTTGAGAGGAGAAATCGTCTAACCGCTTGAATACCTTTACTGTGCTGGATAGATGTGTAAAGACTGGTTACATCCCAAGAGACTAATTAGGAGTTACTGGGGCATGGAGATACAGCCCTGAGGGTCTCCATGAAGTGGGAGGTATCCTTTGAAAAGAACTTTTCCTTAAATGCTGATTTTTTTCAATGACCATTTTTCCTCCACTTATATACAGTATATGTACTTTATGCCCTCATACAATTAAAGCCCACTTTTTTGAGCATACACTCGACCTATATGGAGACAGTGCCACATCACTGAACTGTATCAAGCAATAGCGAGAGACTTGAACCATCAATGGAGAAAAGTCATCAAGTTCCCACTGAACAGTGGAGACTGCAATCTTCCACTGAGGCACCAATCATACATGCCAAACATACTAATTATTCTTAGACACTCTCAGGAACTGGGACACAAAAGGGACAGATTGTATGTGTACCCCACTCTAAATTGGGCATTCTTAGAGCATTTCCAAAAAGGAAAATTAGTCATTAGTCATCTTTGAAATCTGTTCCTTTACTCTTGAACCTAGTGCAATCTGAAGTGTACTTTTATAACCAATCTAATTTTAGCCTAGGAAATTTCAGCAATTATCATCAAAGATAACAATGAAGAAGTAAAAGGGAAAGGCTAGTCATCTTTGGGACTAGGAATGAGAAAGTTACTATGCTGATGACCACCAAAATGATGTTTTGCTGGGCATGAGGAATGAGAGAGGGAGCCATGCTGGCAACCTGGGACAAGAGAAAAGCAATGCTGGCTACCAACATTTAGAAAGATGTCATGCTGGAGATAAAAAATGATGGGGCCATCTTTTAGGTTATTAGGAGAGTAAGAAATAGTTGTGGACCCCCTCTAGTGATGAGTGTCCAGTCTAGACCTAATTCAGTGTACGGTAATATGCTGATGTGATACAAAGCATGCAATACATGATTTTTGGTGCTTTCATCTTTATTTGGATTGGGGGGAGAGCTGTACATGCCTCCTGACTACATTAGACACTTTAAACTGCATTAAGTATACTTTTTCTTTGAGAGGACCATACACATAAAAGACCATTTTCCCTTCAGATTTGAGTGATTTCACATGTATGTACTGTATTTTTTTACAACTAGTGGTCCAGTTAACAGCTATATTGTTTTAAAAAGTCTCCCATTGATTTCAATGTGTTACGCCCGCTAAACGGAACCCATTGTAGCAAATGGGACTCTGTTTTGCAGCGCTGATTCTGACACGAGTTTACGTGTCAGAATCAACGTCGCGTTACATAGTATAAGTGCCCCCTTTATATGTTTTTTTTTTCAAAATTTGCTTTAAAATAAGAAATACCTTACCATCCTATTAATATTATAAATGTGAAAGTTTGTGAGTTTGTGGGTTTGTGTGTTTGGATGTTTGCATGTTCGGATGTTTGTTCCTTAATCATGGAAAAACCGCTCCACCGATTTGGCTGAAATTTTCCACATAGTTAATACACCCGATTAAACAATAGGCTACTTTTCCTCACAATAGCTCACATATGTTTGTGCCAGGACCCCCACAAAACCCAAACTCACAACACCATCTCTGCAATCTCACACACTTTGGACTATAGCAAGCCACAAAATTCATATTGCCCTCTACAGCCTAGCCCCTAACCCCACACACTCACATATACATATACTTTACCACTTTGCCCCTCACCTTAACGATACTCCAGGAGGCTCTCTTTAACGATCCGGAGGAGCCATGTTTGCTGACCCCCACCGCTCTGACAATCCGCGACACCGCCCACCCATGTCAATACCCCTAGGCGGTCTAATAAATGCAAAAAAAAGTTTTAAAAAAGTAAAAAAAATATAAAAAAAAAATAAAAAGGATTAAAAATTCAAATCACCCCCCTTTCCCTAGAACACATATAAAAGTAGTTAAAAACTGTGAAACACATACATGTTAGGGCTCGTTCACATCTGCGTCGTCGGTCCTTATTGCAGGTTTCCGTTTCCTGCATAAAACAGATGCAGGAGACGGAAGCCTGCAGGAGACTTTCTCACCCATTCATTTGAATGGGTGAGAAAGCTGTCCGGCCGTGCGCGGCAGTGAGCGTTTTGCGCTCTCCGCCGCGAAACCGGGTTTTATAATCCGGACACAGAGTCGGACATGCAGTACTCTGTGTCCGGATAAAAAAATCCGGTTTCGCGGCGGAGAGCCTAAAACGCTCACCGCCGCTCACGGCCGGACCCGATCTATGGTTTCCGTCTTCTGCCATGCAGAAGACGGAAACCATAGTACGGAGACCCCAGACGCAGGTGTGAACCCAGCGTCAGGTATCCCCATGTCTGAAATCGCCCGCTCTACAAAGCTATACAAATATTTTTCCTGTTCGGTAAACGCCGTAGCGGGAAAAATGGTCAAAAGTGCCAAACCGCCGTTTTTTCACTGTTTTGATTCTGATAAAAATTTGAATAAAAAGTGATCAAAGCAATAACATTTCCCGAAAATGGTAGAACTACAAAGTACACCCGTTCCCGCAAAAAAAGACGCCCTATACATCCCCGTACACGCACGTATAAAAAAGTTACGGCTGTCAGAATATGGCAACTTTTCAAAAAATAATTTTTTAACACAGTTTTGGATTTTTTTTAAGGGGTCAAAATGTAAATAAAACCATATAAATTTGGTATCCCCGGAATCGTAACGAAACACAGAATACAGGGGACATGTCATTTTAGTTGCACAGTGAACGCCGTAAAACCAAAGCCCGTAAGAAAGTCGCAGAAATGCATTTTTTCTTCAAATCCACCCCATTCTGAATTTTTTTCTCTGCTTCCCAGTACATTATATAGAATAAATAATGGTGACATCATGAAGAAAAATTTGTCCCAGGAAAAATTAAGACCTCATATGGCTCTGGGACCGGAGAAATAAAAAAAGTTATGGGGTTTAGAAGGAGGGGAGTCAAAAACGAAAATCAAAAAATGCCATAGGCGGGAAAGGGTTAACTTCAAATACTTCTGTCCCAAAGTCACTATGTAAAGTTTCTCACAACACCGTATAGCATCTCAAATACAAACTAACTTCAACACAAAAGTCTCATGTATTCTCAGAATTACAGCAAAAACAAGATACACAGTTACATTTCATATCCCATACCTTATACACACTACGAAAACCTTACCCGCCCCTGTATATACCCACTTCTACAATCACCACAGACGAAGTCGCAGGTACCAGCTAGTTGTAGTATAATATCATAAAAGAGTCATGTTGAAGTTGAGCAATACAGGTGTTTCTGCCTTGATACATAATTTAATTTGCTTTTGTACAAACCAAAAGTACGGGCTTGTAAATTTACTTGCTATTCCTGCAACGTGGAGTAACAGCAACAGATGCAGATTTCATACTGGATCTGTAAATGTAATTTATTCCAATTCATTCTTTTAGTAAAAAGCTCCTTTCGACTCCTACTCATCCTTCTTTCAATGTGTTCTGTGAGATAAAGGTGAACGAATGTCAAGGAGGAACATGAAGTATAGTAAGCAAAAGCTTTAAATTTCCTGTTCACAGAGATGAGTCTATGTTATAGTAGTACTATATTTCTTGAAAACATTACCTAAAATACAAAAGAATGTGCCTGTCATCTAAGCTGATTCTATGTGGAAGAGCACAGCAAAGATGCCATTTTAGAGCATACAGATATATTTTAAATGACACTTTCTTAGCTGGACTAAGTATGCATTGATTATGTTGCTAATCTGTTTTTTCTTAGTCCTAACAGCAGCACAATAGCACATTAACAGCGTATTTCTGCCCCTATTGTTGGCAGAACTTTTAATTTGAATAACTAATCACATTACCCCTTACATAAAAATAGGGGAAAAAAAGAGAAAAATAGACAAAGAGACCCCCGTATAAAGATAAACTAAAAGGGGTGAAAGATTATGCTGCTGTTAGGTCTAATAAAAAACAGATTAACAATATAATCAACACTTCCCTTATGTCCTACTAGCAGCACAATAATGGGGATCAAACAGGCAGAACCCCTAGTAAGGGTCCTCTTCCAAAATAGACCTTAAAATTGAATGCCTAAAGGAAGTGGCATCTGAATGCCACAAAATTAATTCATGATGATTATTAAAGGTTAAGTGAGAGCTCCAAGAAGCTGTTCTTCAAATATGTTCCAACGGCGCACAGCCCATGAAGTAGAGACAGCCAGTGTTTAATCAGCTGTAACAAAGGACAGTCTAATAGCATCCTTAATCCAACTGAATAAGGTAGATTTACAGGCTTTAAGCACCATGTTCCTTCCTGAGTAGTTGACTAAAAGTTTTTCAGACATTCTGAAGGATAAGGAAAAATTCAAGTAGATTTGTAGACATCTGTACAAATTTAGGGAGTGCAATCTAATCTCTTTCTAAAAAGAAGGACTTGGAAAAACATTGGAAGAGATAACACTTGATTAATGTAAGGTATCTTAACTGTATTCTATATTAAATCTGTACTATAAAATGATGTAATGCTCTTCTGATGAGAATACCTGAAGTTCCCCAATTCTCTTTGTTTAGGTAACTGCTAACAGAAAAGTTGTCTTGAGTAGAAGAAACCTCAGATCTACCTCTTCCAGAGGTTCAAAGGGTGATTAACATAATCCCTTCAGCACCATAGATAAATCCCATTGTGGAATGGAAGATATGATGGAAGTTCTAAGTCTCAAAGCACCTTTCAAAAATCTTTTTCTCAAGGTATCCTGAGAAAGCTGTCTTCCTAAACAAGCAGATAAAGCAGCTGCCTGCACCTTCAGTGTTTCAGGGTCTTTATCTTGGCTGTCCTGCAAGAATTTTAAAATATAGCCAATGGAAAGATCAAAACTATTCTGGTATAACTTCTGATTGTAGACTTATACTAGCTAATTGCATTCAGGATGGCTTCTTAAAGTCCTCTAGATATTAATAGTGACTGGTCAACCTTCAGACTGTCAGGTTGAATCTCTTCAAATACTGGCAGGACCTTGACACCAGGTTCTGAATTGGGGAAAGCCTCCAGTAGATCCCTCAACTCATCTGTATGAGTTGGGAATTTTCAATTCTTTTTGGTCAGAACGGTATGATGGCTATTACTGTGGCAAGCCACAGTAGGTCCTACCTGATTTTCATAAATGCCCTAGGTACCATGGAAATAGGAGGGGAGATATACATTGACAAGGAAAATAGGGTAACAATGTTTTGAACTTTTGACTTTGTCTCCATATCTTACCATACACTACAGCTTTGAATGTGAGACTACCATCAATTTATAGACAAACACTTTGGCTACCTCATACATAAATGTGACTTGAAACTATTTAGCATATGATTAGTTATGCAGATTCTTGTCATGTAACTGCATTTTTTCTGTTTTGATGGTGGTGGTGGAAAAATCTTTTTCTTCTTGTACAATCTGTTCTCACATTTCATAATAGGTCAGTGTGGTATTAGGTAGATTCCCAAGCAAAGAGTCACTGTTTCAAATTGAGGAAAAGCAATGAATTAGAATTCCCAAGAAAAGAAATACAGTATCATCCAGCTGATCGCTAGCTGCCACTTGGCCAAAAAAAAATGTCAAACTGCATCATGTGAGTAACATGATAGTTCACAGAATATGAAATGAAGTCTGTTCATCCATTCAAAAGCCAAGAGGTGGATGCCAGGCAACAAGTCAGCTCATCACAAGGTCTATCAGTTCTTGCGCAAAAAACCCAGTAGTGGAGGTGTCTTGTATGCTCCATAATAGTGGGATCAAAGATGTCTATGCAAGCACTGTGTGATTCACATTACAGAAGTCTGGAATAGTTGCCTGGAAAAAAGTGAAGAAGCCTTGACTTGACAATATCGTCATAAGAAGGTCAGCTCGAGTTTTCAAAAAAAGTAGGAAAGGTGGAAAGTAAAATATTGGAAATGGTTGATTTGGAGTGATGAGATGAAAGTCAATACACTGAGTTTTGACAGGTGCAAATGGGTCTGGAAGAAACAATGGAAAAGGTGGCTAATGGATCTAGAATTTGAAGTAACTATCAAGTTTGGTAGAGGAAGCCTGATCATAAGGGTTTGTGTCACAGCCAAAGAATCAACAATGGTCTCAATACTGAGCTATATGGGAGTATTCTACAAGACGAGTTACTTCATACACTTAAGTATTATGTGTAAGAAATGGATAATATAGTGTTCCTGCAGGACAACGACCCCAAGCATATGTCGAGTTTAGTAAAGGAATGGTTCAATGACAATGAAGTAGAGGAGCTAGATTAGCCCCAACAGTCTCCAGGCATCAACCCAATAAAACCTTTGTGGGTAGAGTTGAAGAAAAATCTGTATTCTTACCCAAGTGAGTCAACCAGTATGCATCAACATTGGGAACATATAGAAGGTACTTGGGATCAGATTTCAGTCCAGACATGTTTGAACCTGATCGTGAGCATGTCCAGAAGAATTCAGGTAGTGCTGAAAGACAAAGGTGGATTCACAAAACAATAACAAGATAATAAAAATAAAAATTTAGAAATTAGGAGCAAAACAGTAACAGTGTATTTAAATGACAAGAATATGCATAACTAATCATGTGCTAAAGAGTTGCAAGACAAATTTTATGTATAAGATAGCCAAGATGATGCTCTATAAAATGATGATAGTCACGTTCAAAGCTTGAGATATGGAGCGTGAAAGTCAAAAGTTCAAATCATTGTTAACCTTTTGGTAATCAGTGTATGAAGTACAGTGCAGTTTATGATGATTAAACTTAGGTTACAAGTAGAGAGAGGCTATCTTATATATGTTCTCATCCAACTCATCAAGAAGAATTAGAAAAGGAAGTCTTGGGTGATGAGGAATACCTCTTTCTGCCACAAGATTACTAGAGAATGGGATATGTGTTTTGTGAACATAACATAGTTGACAGTACAGAAATATAGCATGATAAATACATGTTACAACAGAGAAGTAGGAGGAACACACAAAACCCTCACTCAACATCTGTGTTTCGCTGCTTTCAAATATGTCTTTATTCTCAGGAGCAACACTGTGGCAACTTGCGGGCTGTCAAGACCAGAAGTAGTACTGCTATTGCCATCCACATTTTAATTGTTAGTACTTGCATAAGTGTTTACTCCTACCCCTTTTTGGCCTGTTCCCTGTCCCATTTTTTCCAGTCATTTTACTACACACTGTTTGATTATAATATTGATTGGCAATTTTTTTTTTTTTTTAAAGCCATGACAAGAAAAATAGCAAAGCTATAAAAGGTTGTCCTGGTTGGTTAGACCTATGCCAGTCAATTTGTATTTTTTACAGTTAGAATGGAGGCAGTTTATATGTATATTGTATATAAAAAAAAAATCCTTAAAAGACTGAGATTCATTCAGATTAACAAAAAACAAAACCTAAAACCTCTGAGATTGAGTTCAGATTAATGCCGTCAATGACAATGTTTATAGGGTGAGCAACAAAAAAAATATGCTTCAATAACAGATTTTTGAGCTCAGGCAGAATCACCGTTTTGTTGTCAGAACATTTTGTATGTATTTTGTGAAAAAAATTAAGCTATTGCCAAAACTATTGTTATTATCAAAAGATTTTTCACTAACAGGACTGAGCATCAGTAAAAACTATGTTTAACCCCTTAAGGACTAGGCCATTTTTTGGTTTCGCATTTTCGTTTTTCCCTCCTCACATTTCAAGAGCCATAACTTTTTCATTTTTCAGTTCACAGAGTCACATGATGGCTTATTGTTTGCGGGACAAATTGTACTTTGTAATGGCACCATTCAATATGCTGTGCAATGTACTGGGAAGCTGGAAAAAAATTCAGAATGAGGTGCAATTGGAGAAAAAATGCATTTGCGCCATTTTCTTACGCGTTTAATTTTTACAGTGTTCACTGTTTGGTACAAATGACATGTTAATTGTGTTCTACGTGTCAGTACGAACGCGGTGATACCAAATTTATATAGTATTTGAAATGTTTTGATACTTTTAAAAAAATGATAAACTTTGCAAAATAGAAAAAAAAAATTGTGTCATCATGTTCTAACACCTGTAACTTTTTCATATTTCCATGTATGGAGCTGGTTGTGGTGTATTTTTATGCGGGAAAAGATGTCGTTTCTATTGATACCATTTGGGGAAAGATCTGATGGTTTGATCACTTTTTATTCAATTTTTTATAGGAGGCAAAGTGTTGAAAAAAACACTTTTTGGCTGTTTTTATTTTTTTTGCCGCTATGCCGTTCGCAGTACGGGATAAATGTTTTAATATTCTAATAGTTCGGGCATTTTGGAGTGCGGGGATACCTAATATGTTTATGTTTAATGTTCTTTAATTACTTTTATAGCTAATCTAGGGAAAGGGGGGTGATTTGAACTTTTATATTTTTTTTATTTTTTTAATACTTTTAAAACTTTTTTTTTCTTCTGTTACATTTATGATCAGACCCCTTAGGTACCTTGAAACCTAGGGGGTCTGATCGCAATACTACAGTGACCGCTGCTGTTAGTGGCAGGTCCTGGCTGTATTATACAGCCGGCATCTGCCGTGTATGGAGCGAGCTCAGCGTGTGAGCTCGCTCCATACATCCCCATGCAACCCATGACGTACAGTTACGTCAAGGGTCGCTAAGGGGTTAAACACTCTGCGGTCAGATAAAACTGCTCTATTGCACAACAGACTTAACCAAAATTAGATATTTAGCTAAGAAAGGGTTAACTGTCTGTGTCTGTTTTACTACAAATGTATTCTTCCAGGCAAACAACAGTGCAGATATGCCCCCTTACTCCAACCTATCCATGGTTTCTAATCTACCTGTATTTGATTAAATCTGACTAAACTGTTCTATTTCTAAGATTCTCTAGCTCTATTGCAAGTGTAAGCTTTCCAGAACTCAGTGCTCTCTGTATCATGCAGTTAGAAGAATAACAGATTCATCCACAGCACCTTATATAGTTTATAAGACATCAGCACTGGAGGGTGTCCACATACTATTGATTGAAATTGTGTCAGCTGATATCAGTTGTCATCAGAACATTACAGTGACTTCCATATTTTTCTTGTGTAGTTCATGTGGGGTCAGCCATTTTAGCCATGTTAGTCCCAATCAAATCGCCATTTGTTTGGTTTAGGTAAAAACAGAGCAATTTGGAATATTCAGGTCAAACTTGACATGACAAATAAGTTCGCCCATCTCTAGAGCCCAGTCATCCAGTGGTCCTGCAACTTATCTCATAACTGTCAAAGTTGCTGGAAATGCAGTTGCTGTCATACCATTCAGTGGATTCCATTGTGATTCATCAACTGAATGCATGCACTCAACTACATCTGTGTTGCCTGTGACAAAGACATAAATATTGTTGCTGGATTCTATTTTGGTAGAGTAACACATTGTTGCTGCATGGTGTGTGTGCTTTATTTGGTGATGTGCTGCTTTAACATCATGGCCAGCAAATTGTCTGTGTATTTCAGCCATTTTTATGTGTTTTTTGCACTGCTCCATTTGTGATGTTCCAAATTACACATGCTATAGTTAGTGTAAGCAGCAGAAGACAGTGAATGACTACTGCCTGTAACAAACTACAGCAACAATGTGTTATCTTGAGAGCCTATGGGGTCCATGCGCTTTAACTGCACAGCGCTTGCAGTTGTGCTGATAAAAAGTAAACTCCCTCGTAACCGCAAGCTGCCAGCTCTCTCGAGTAGCAAGGACGAGTCTGCGGCAAATCAATGCTGGTTCTGCAGCAGGCTTGTCCTTGCTAGTCGGGAGAACTGGCAGCTTGCTGTTACAAGGGAGCTGGCTTTTTTTATCATAGGAACGCATTGACCAGTGTTGATTGGCCAGTGTACAGCATTTGGCCAATCAACGCTAGTTCTGCCAGAGGCTTGTTTGTGAGGAGGCAGAGTCTAAGATCCGACCACAACAGAGACTCCTGTGGTTCAATCTTAGACTCCACCTCCTCACAGACGAGCCTTCGGCAGAACCAGCGTTGATTGGCCGAATGCTGTACACTGGCCAATCAACACTGGTCAATGGATTCCTATGAGAAAAAGTTCGTTCCCTAGTAACAGCAAGCTGCCAGCTCTCCTGACTAGCAAGGACGAGCCTGCTGCAGAACCAGCGTTGATTTGCCGAATGCTATAAATTGTTTAGCATTCGGCCAATCAACGTTGGTTCTGAATCGAATATTTACTGCGAATAGCTAGTAGTATTCGATCGAGTACGAATATTTCGAATACCGTAGTATTTGATCGAATACCTACTCGATCGAATACTACTCGCTCATCTCTGGTAAGACCCTCTTTGCTCACAAAATTATGGCATATCCTAACAATAAATCACACCATGCTACTATGCTTTACAAAAATTTGTAGTCAAAAATTATATTTTCCACTCAACTTGCATCTTCCTATAGATGTTTGTTAAATGTCAAAAACATTCATACATTTTGTTAATAATGACAAGCATCTCAGTATTGCTAAAAATCACAAATTCAAGGAGCCATCATTCTTATTTGACATCATCAGCTGTTGCAACAGATTGGCAGGAGAATGCTTTTTACTGAGGTCAGCAAAATGCAATGTCACTTGTCACCTCCAGTCTTGTTACTTTAGAAGGAACATGATGATGCAGGATATGCATGCACCATATCTGGCCTAAAGTTTTTCAAATAAAAATGTTGTTTTCTAATTTAATTTATTTTTTTTTAGCTTGCCAAGTCTGAATGCCTTGTTTCAATAATGACACCATTACTGATGCAGCTATAATCTTCACCGTCAACCTGACATATAGTATTACTTTTTTCACAGCAACGTATATTTCTAGGACTTCTTCTACTCTCATCCTCATTTGTTATGGGATGGATAAATGGAAAATTTCTGACTCATGCTTTATTACAGAAGTGTATGAGGTACAAGCAGTAAAATAATTAAATACCTGCAATGTGAATGCAAACTGTTAATCCTCAAGATAGGAATACTCTGTGCTGCGAGAGACAAATAACACTCCTTATGAAAATAATTCATTATTAACCTATCTTTAGACAAAGTGTCTTTCCAGAAAAAAATTATTTAGGAAGGAACAGAATGCTGCACCAACATAGCATTGGAATAGGAAGAAGCAATGATTTTTTTCATACCGGCAGAAAAAGCTGAAATATCTGCGGAAATAGATATAGTTACATAGTTACATAGTTGATGAGGTTGGATAAAGACATTAGTCCATCAAGTCCAACCTATAACCCTACAATCCCCTACAGTGTTGATCCAGGGGAAGGCAAAAAACCCCATGAGGCTCATGCCAATTGCCCTATTTCAGGGGAAAAAAATCCTTCCCGACTCCAAATCTGGCAGTCAGTATAAAAACCGTGGATCAACGTGTCCTTAAAATCTAGAGTCCATAACCTGTTATATTTTTCTCTTCAAGAAAGACATCCAGGCCCTCTTTGAACTTGTTTAATGAATCCGCCATCACCACTTCCTGGGGCAGAGAGTTCCAGAGCCTCGTTGTTCTTACTGTGAGGAATCCCCTTCTGTGTTTCTGGTGAAACTTTCTCTCCTCCAGACGTAGAGAATGTCCTCTTGTCACTGTCACTGGCCTAGGAGTAAAAATATCCTTAGAAAGTTCTTTGTATTGTCCCTTCATGTATTTGTACATTGTTATTAGATCTCCCCGTAGACGTCTTTTCTCTAAGCTGAATAACCCCAAGTTTGTTAATCTATCGTTGTACTCCAGTCCACCCATTCCCCTAATCATTTTGGTTGCCCATCTTTGAACTTTTTCAAGTTCACTTATGTCTTTCTTGTATATTGGGGCCCAAAATTGCGCACAATATTCTAAGTGTGGCCGTACCAGTGATTTGTATAGAGGCATAACTATGTGCTTGTCATGAGAATCTAGACCTCTTTTGATGCATCCCATAATTTTATTTGCCTTGGCAGCAGCTGCCTGGCACTGGTCACTAAAGGTAAGCTTGCTGTCCACCAATATCCCCAAGTCTTTTTCATTGGCAGTCTTACCCAGTAATTTACTATTAAGTACATAGTCATACATTTTATTACGTCGACCAAAGTGCATTACCTTACATTTGTCAACATTAAACTTCATTTCCAAGTCTCTGCCCATGCTTCCAGCTTCCTTAGATCCCCTTGTAATATTCTACTATCCTCATCATCTGCAAATATGGAAACCCTGCTTTTTAAACCCTCTACCAGGTCATTAATAAAGATATTAAACAAAAGAGGACCTAATACTGACCCTTGCGGCACCCCACTGGTGACTGTGGCCCAGTCTGAATGTTTACCATTAACAAGTACCCTCTGTTTCCTATCAGTGTAAATGTAAAGGATTTTCTGTTCATGAGAACATCACTTGGCAGCCAGAAGAGAACCTGGATTACACTGACAGTTATCTCTTTATGGGAACAAATTCCGCAACATACAATTAATGTAAAAACATTTTACAGAATTTGTAGAAAAATTTGTGGCACACTGTTAGCTAAAAAAGCGGTAATTTCCTCTTTGAGGAGATCAATACTTGGGAGCCAGAAGAGAATCTGGACTGTTCTGCCTGTCACACCTTTATGGGAGCAAATGCCACAACAGCATAGGATTGGCTAAGTGATAATTAAAAGAATTTCTAGAATTTTTTCTGGCACACTGTTAGTACTTGGTCTGCTACCTAAAAGCTAGAATATTTTCTCTGATGAGAGACAGTCAGAAGAGAAATAACAGAACTGTCCTGCCTATCATCCTCTAATGCCATCACAACAACAAAAATTTGTAATGTGGGCAACATGGTGGTTAGTGGTTAACACTGTAGCCTTGCAGCGCTGGAGTCCTGAGTTCGAATCCCGCCAGGAACAACATATGTAATGAGTTTGTATGTTATCCCCGTGTTTGCGTGGTTATCCACCCATTCTACAAAGACATATTGATGGGAAAAAAAAATGGACATTGTGATCCCTATATGGGGCTCACAATCTACATAAAAAAAAGAAAACAAACAATTGTAATACATTTTGAGTCTTAATTTAAAATTGTTCATGGAGGAGATTTCTCTTATCAGACCAGGTAAAGTGTTCCAGAGGCCGGGAGCTGCAGGGAAGAAGTCTCTGATTCCAAATTGTTTAAGGTGTATTCTGGGACTGGACAGTTTATTTGTGCCTGCTTATTTGAGAAGTAGGCAAAGATTATGGGGCTTCAGAAGTTCTTTGAAGTTGGCAGGGTCTAAACTATTGCTGAATATGAAGATCATAAAGCAAAGTTATTCTACAATATATAGACAGCCTTTGCAGTAAGCGGAGGATGGGGGTTATAGGATCATGTTGGAGATGTTTTGTTATTAATCTTGCTGTATAGCATTTTGGATTATCGGAAGATGATGTATTTGTTTATCTGGTTGACCATTGTATAGGGAATTACGGTAGTCCAGACAAGGCATAATGTGAGAAGAAATCTCCTCTTCACTTTCTGTTATTAGAGAACTTCCATCCATAAATTGTATGTGCTGTACATGCTGGATATAAATACATAGATTGAGAGGAAGTGAAAACCACCCCCTAATGACATCATTGCAATTTTAAAAGTATATGCAGAAAGAAACATTCGTTTAGGATTATATATAATAAGATAAACCACTTAGCAAACCAAACAATTGTAAAATTATGGAAGCGTTCCAAACACCGGGAAAAATGTACCCATGGGACCAGCGCCGCACCTCCCATGAGGCGACCTGAAGCGAGCGCTTCAGGCGGCGCTATGCCAGGGCCTCAGGGAGGGCGGCATTTTTGCTAACCTAAGCCAGTCCTGGCTGTCCTGGACTGGCTTAGCACGGAGCGGTGGTTTGGGGAGGCCACTGGAGCAGCGCTGCTCCAGCAGCCTCCCCGCACGCTCAGGCAGAGCGCAGGCAGTCTCCGGGCCTGCTCTCTGCCGGCGACCGGCGCTAAGCCACGCCATCTCCGCGAAGCCACACCCCTCCACGAAGCCACGCTCCCGCTTTCTGCACTTCGCCTCGGGCGGCGAAAGGGGCAGCTTCACCCCTGCATGGGACGCATCTGCATCTCAAACCCCGGAAGTGGTTATAGACCACAAATAAAATGAAATCCCTAAAGTTAAATCCCCTTAGTATGACCTGGGGAAAGAACTACTAGACATAAATGAGTAATCCCATATAATGCTATAAAAAACTTATACTCACATACAGATAAATATTAGAGATGAGCGAACAGTGTTCTATCGAACACATGTTCGATCGGATATCAGGGTGTTCGCCATGTTCGAATCGAATCGAACACCACGTGGTAAAGTGCGCCAAAATTCGATTCCCCTCCCACCTTCCCTGGCGCCTTTTTTGCACCAATAACAGCGCAGGGGAGGTGGGACAGGAACTACGACACCGGGGGCATTGAAAAAAATTGGAAAAAGTCATTGGCTGCCGAAAACAGGTGACCTCCATTTTAGACGAATAGTGGATTTCAAATCCGGGTCATATGAGAATGTGAACTTTGTGACTAT
Organism: Leptodactylus fuscus; assembly: GCF_031893055.1. Lineage (NCBI taxonomy): Eukaryota > Metazoa > Chordata > Amphibia > Anura > Leptodactylidae > Leptodactylus > Leptodactylus fuscus. The sequence continues at coordinate 84,920,889 of NC_134270.1, read as the reverse complement.
GAGACAGGGATAGCTGTACAGGCAGGGATAGCTAGGGATAACCTTTATTTAGGGGGGAATGTTATTAAAAATAACTTTTTGGGGCTCTATCGGGTGTGTAATTGTGATTTTTGTGAGATAAACTTTTTCCCATAGGGATGCATTGGCCAGCGCTGATTGGCCGAATTCCGTACTCTGGCCAATCAGTGCTGGCCAATGCATTCTATTAGCTTGATGAAGCAGAGTGTGCACAAGGGTTCAAGCGCACCCTCGGCTCTGATGTAGCAGAGCCGAGGCTGCACAAGGGTTCAAGCGCACCCTCGGCTCTGATGTAGGAGAGCCGAGGGTGCACTTGAACCCTTGTGCACCCTCAGCTCTGCTACATCAGAGCCGAGGGTGCGCTTGAACCCTTGTGCACACTCTGCTTCATCAAGCTAATAGAATGCATTGGCCAGCGCTGATTGGCCAATGTATTCTATTAGCCTGATGAAGTAGAGCTGAATGTGTGTGCTAAGCACACACATTCAGCTCTACTTCATCGGGCTAATAGAATGCATTGGCCAGCGCTGATTGGCCAGAGTACGGAACTCGACCAATCAGCGCTGGCTCTGCTGGAGGAGGCGGAGTCTAAGATCGCTCCACACCAGTCTCCATTCAGGTCCGACCTTAGACTCCGCCTCCTCCGGCAGAGCCAGCGCTGATTGGCCGAAGACTGGCCAATGCATTCCTATGATGTAGCAATCTGATGTAGCAGAGCCGAGGGTGCACTAGAACCCCTGTGCAAACTCAGTTCACGCTAATAGAATGCATTGGCCAGCGCTGATTGGCCAATGCATTCTATTAGCCCGATGAAGTAGAGCTGAATGTGTGTGCTAAGCACACACATTCAGCACTGCTTCATCACGCCAATACAATGCATTAGCCAGTGCTGATTGGCCAGAGTACGGAATTCGGCCAATCAGCGCTGGCCAATGCATTCTATTAGCCCGATGAAGTAGAGCTGAATGTGTGTGCTAAGCACACACATTCAGCACTGCTTCATCACGCCAATACAATGCATTAGCCAGTGCTGATTGGCCAGAGTACGGAATTCGGCCAATCAGCGCTGGCTCTGCTGGAGGAGGCGGAGTCTAAGGTCGGACCTGAATGGAGACTGGTGTGGAGCGATCTTAGACTCCGCCTCCTCCAGCAGAGCCAGCGCTGATTGGTCGAGTTCCGTACTCTGGCCAATCAGCGCTGGCCAATGCATTCTATTAGCCCGATGAAGTAGAGCTGAATGTGTGTGCTTAGCACACACATTCAGCTCTACTTCATCAGGCTAATAGAATACATTGGCCAATCAGCGCTGGCCAATGCATTCTATTAGCTTGATGAAGCAGAGTGTGCACAAGGGTTCAAGCGCACCCTCGGCTCTGATGTAGCAGAGCTGAGGGTGCACAAGGGTTCAAGTGCACCCTCGGCTCTCCTACATCAGAGCCGAGGGTGCGCTTGAACCCTTGTGCAGCCTCGGCTCTGCTACATCAGAGCCGAGGGTGCGCTTGAACCCTTGTGCACACTCTGCTTCATCAAGCTAATAGAATGCATTGGCCAGCACTGATTGGCCAGAGTACGGAATTCGGCCAATCAGCGCTGGCCAATGCATTCTATTAGCCCGATGAAGTAGAGCTGAATGTGTGTGCTAAGCACACACATTCAGCACTGCTTCATCACGCCAATACAATGCATTAGCCAGTGCTGATTGACCAGAGTACGGAATTCGGCCAATCAGCGCTGGCTCTGCTGGAGGAGGCGGAGTCTAAGATCGCTCCACACCAGTCTCCATTCAGGTCCGACCTTAGACTCCGCCTCCTCCAGCAGAGCCAGCGCTGATTGGCCGAATTCCGTACTCTGGCCAATCAGCACTGGCTAATGCATTGTATTGGCGTGATGAAGCAGTGCTGAATGTATGTGCTTAGCACACACATTCAGCTCTACTTCATCGGGCTAATAGAATGCATTGGCCAGCGCTGATTGGCCGAATTCCGTACTCTGGCCAATCAGCACTGGCTAATGCATTGTATTGGCGTGATGAAGCAGTGCTGAATGAGTGTGCTTAGCACACACATTCAGCTCTACTTCATCGGGCTAATAGAATGCATTGGCCAATCAGCGCTGGCCAATGCATTCTATTAGCGTGAACTGAGTTTGCACAGGGGTTCTAGTGCACCCTCGGCTCTGCTACATCAGATTGCTACATCTGATGTAGCAGTGCTGAGTGTGCATCAGATGTGTAGTTGAGCAAAACTGACTCAGCACTGCTAAGTCTGCATTCGCATAGGAATGCATTGGCCAGCCTTCGGCCAATCAGCGCTGGCTCTGCCGGAGGAGGCGGAGTCTAAGGTCGGACCTGAATGGAGACTGGTGTGGAGCGATCTTAGACTCCGCCTCCTCCAGCAGAGCCAGCGCTGATTGGCCGAATTCCGTACTCTGGCCAATCAGCACTGGCTAATGCATTGTATTGGCGTGATGAAGCAGTGCTGAATGTGTGTGCTTAGCACACACATTCAGCTCTACTTCATCGGGCTAATAGAATGCATTGGCCAATCAGCGCTGGCCAATGCATTCTATTAGCGTGAACTGAGTTTGCACAGGGGTTCTAGTGCACCCTCGGCTCTGCTACATCAGATTGCTACATCTGATGTAGCAGTGCCGAGTGTGCATCAGATGTGTGGTTGAGCAGAACTGGCTCAGCACTGCTAAGTCTCTGCATTCGCATAGGAATGCATTGGCCAGCCTTCGGCCAATCAGCACTGGCTCTGCCGGAGGAGGCGGAGTCTAAGGTCGGACCTGAATGGAGACTGGTGTGGAGCGATCTTAGACTCCGCCTCCTCCAGCAGAGCCAGCGCTGATTGGTCGAGTTCCGTACTCTGGCCAATCAGCACTGGCCAATGCATTTCTATGGGGAAAAGTTAGCTTGCGAAAATCGCAAACTGACAGGGATTTCCATGAAATAAAGTGACTTTTATGCCCCCAGACATGCTTCCCCTGCTGTCCCAGTGTCATTCCAGGGTGTTGGTATCATTTCCTGGGGTGTCATAGTGGACTTGGTGACCCTCCAGACACGAATTTGGGTTTCCCCCTTAACGAGTTTATGTTCCCCATAGACTATAATGGGGTTCGAAACCCGTTCAAACACTCGAACAGTGAGCGGCTGTTCGAATCGAATTTCGAACCTCGAACATTTTAGTGTTCGCTCATCTCTAGACTTAACTTTGAAACTGATAACCTGCATTAGCAGTACAGTTCCTCCTGATACGTTTAAACAGACCAAACAGAATATTCTTCTTTTATTTGCTGTAATGCAAGTTGTTATAATCTAAAAAGCCATTACAGTCAACGTCCTTAAAGAACGTCTTTGTAGAAATGTGGTCGTTTTTGTCAGTAAGAATTACATCTAGGTATTCAACTGAACGGTCCTTCCCAAATGACAAGGGGATCGTTGATGTACCTTCTAAAGTATACAATGTGTTTTGACAATGTCGGGTGATTGTAAATAAACTGTTGTTCAAATTCCCCAACATAGAGGTTGACATAACTCGGGGCAAATTTGGTCACCATGGCTGTGCCACATGTCTGTAAGAACAGCTGATCTTGAAACTGAAACTCATTGTGTTCTAAAATAAACTGAATACTATCAACAATAAACTTTTTCTGTATTTCTGGTAAAGAGGATCTCGTACCTAAAGATAATTTGATAATTTCCAATCCCCTTGAACGGGGAATATTTGAGTATAGAGCCGTCACATCCAGTACTGCCCCTGAATATGTAGGGCTCCACGGGTGTGGTAGTAAATCAGTAAGTAAACTGGTAGAGTCCCGTAGATAGGAAGGAAGAGAGGTTACTATTCTTTGTAATCGCACATCAACATATTCCGATAAATTGTCAATGCATTTATGCCCGATATTATGGGCCGCCCCGGAGGGTTCTCAAGGGTCTTATGAATTTTTGGAAGGTGATAAAAGACCCCTGGTGTGAGGTCCTTTATCAACAAATAATCCCTTTCTTTTAGGGTTAGGATTCCTGCTTGATATCCTGAATCAATCAATTGTTTATACTGAAGTAGATGTTCTTTCATAGGATCACTAGATAGGGGCTTATAATAGGTGTTGTCAGATAAGATCCTTAGGGACTCCTGTATGTAGTCAGTGTGATTTTGCACAACAACCCCCCCACCCTTATCTGCATTGCAGATCACTATTTGTGTGTTCTTTGATAAAGAGCACAGGGCTTTTGTTTCAACTTCAGTAAGGTTGGTGCCCTGTTTCTTACTGGATTCGTTTATACTTCTGAACTCCTTTGAAACCAGAGAGAAAAAAGTTTCTAATGCACTTCCTCTGTGGTGTAGCGGATAGAATTTTGATTTGGGTCTCAAATTCGTATGGGCTATTTCGGATTCTTCCATATTAGGGTGACTAGTCTGTGAGAGATGTGATGTATCATTCTCCTCTAACTCCGTCTGATCCTTCTGCCATTTTGAGATAATATCAAAGTGTCTAGCTAAAGTCAACTTTCTAATATATTGATTGAGGTCAGTGTAGAGCTGTAGTTCATTGACCTCCTGACGAGGACAGAAAGAGAGGCCATGTGATAAAAAATTCTGTTATGCTGTTGTCAGGGGATAATTAGATAGATTGTACACATTATTGGTTAAACCTTGTTTTTCTTGTGATTTGGGCTCTGTGGGGACTCCACTATTTCTATTCCTCTTTCTACCTCCTCTTGATCCCCTTTTTCTATTTTTATGTCAGATTCTGATAACAGTTCCACATGTATTGAGTCCGTATCGTCTCTTTTTTCTCGTTCCTTCCTTTTGGGGCGTAGTGGATTGTAATAGTCTGAAATTCTTGTTATCCTCTGGTATAGAGGTGCCTCCTTGATATGTATTGCGAAATTGGGGTTAAGATATCGGGGTAGCCCTAAAAAAGAACTCTTATTAGGTTTGAGTGTTTTGGATATAGGGCTCTGTAGAGCTCTATCAATTTGAGTTGTGGAGAGAGGGGTACCATAATGGGAGTCCTCCAATTCACAATCAGTGGAGCCCTCCAAGGCATCCATCTCCCTGATCTCATTAATGGTTGAGACATAGTTGTCTGAATGTGTACATTCTGGTGCATGTACTTGGGCTGTGATAGTAATAGTCCTACCTCCTTTATTGTATTTATCAATTGAAGTGGTGAATCCAAAGGAAGTGTCCGGAAGAGATAATGATGTAGATTGCCGTACATCAGTAGACAAAGTGTTCCATTTAAATATAGATCTTGTGTTCGCATTGGTATTCCTTAGGGGAACAGATTTATCCGTGATCGCACTAATCCTGGTCACAGTTGCATCTTTCTTTGACCCCTTTTTAAAACCCTTTTTATCCCACTTCTGCATGTTTAAAGCTTGGGGTGTGTTATTATAAGTATGTACACGATTCCCACAGGTCTGTTTCTGTATATTGGGACATTGCAACTTGGTACCATGATTATTTATAGAATTTGTACGCGTAAAAATTTGTTTTCGCAAAGAATGTGGGTTTCTCTTAAGTGTGTTATTAGTGATGGGCCCTTTTTTATTCCTAAATTGTTAGGGAATTGCTAGATGACAATTCCCCAGAAGCTGCTGGAGAACCCTGGAGGAAGGGGCACAAGGGACAGTGAGCCCTAAGCTGAAGCCCCCCACTGTCCCTTCCTATTGCCAGGCCCTACCCTACATAATAGGCAGCAACTTGAAGACGATCCCTTCCTATATATGTGACACACAAAACACAGACAAGACAAACAACAACAATGGGAGGTCAGCTAGCCAGGGTTCGGTAACAGCTGAGCAACGCAGTGCCAAATCGAAGTCCAAAAGAATAGTCAGTAGGGAAAGCCAGAGGTCAAGGATAAGAATACAAGTAAATCAACAGCAAGAGAAGCCAGCAAGCACGAGGCAATAACAGGCACCAGTGTGAATGTGAGCCAAGACTAAATAGGGGAGATGAACCCCCCCTGGGCCTGACAGGAAGGCTTGCTCGCAATCACAGGGCAAGACAAAATTTAACCACTTAATGGACAGAGGCAACAAGGGCAGAAGACGGGTGTGGTGAAAATTCAATTACAGAACTAGAGCCGTGTTCACACACTGCAACTAAAAACTCAGAGCAAATTATCAAACTGCACACGCCTCCTGCGCCGCAGCATGCGAATAGAGGGTGGTGCAGAAGACCCAAACAGGCAGAAATGTTACATAAATGGAGTATTTGTTTTTGTCCTGGTTGTTATTTTGACCCTATCATTGATCATATTTCTATTACCTACATCCACATTCTTTTTGGTCCTATCCTTTTTAATCCAATATTTTATATTATTATTTTGATAATCATTCCGATCACGATTAAGTTTGTCAGTTTTTGTTTCTAATATCTCCCTCTCATAATTTAAGGTCCTTGTTTGTAATAAACAGCATAGCCGTATAAAATCTGTATGATGACTATACTTACAGTGGGGCAAAAAAGTATTTAGTCAGTCACCAATAGTGCAAGTTCCACCACTTAAAAAGATGAGAGGCGTCTGTAATTTACATCATAGGTGGACCTCAACTATGAGAGACAAAATAAGAAAACAAATCCAGAAAATCACATTGTCTGATTTTGTAAGATTTTTTTTTCAATTTATGGTGGAAAATAAGTATTTGGTCACCTACAAACAATCAAGATTTCTGGCTTTCACAGACCTGTAACTTCTTCTTTAAGAGTCTCCTCTTTCCTCCACTCATTACCTGTAGTAATGGCACCTGTTTAAACTTGTTATCAGTATAAAAAGACACCTGTGCACACCCTCAAACAGTCAGACTCCAAACTCCACTATGGTGAAGACCAAAGAGCTGTCAAAGGACACCAGAAACAAAATTGTAGCCCTGCACCAGGCTGGGAAGACTGAATCTGCAATAGGCATCCAGCTTGGATTGAAGAAATCAACTGTGGGAGCAATAATTAGAAAATGGAAGACATACAAGACCACTGATAATCTCCCTCGATCTGGGGCTCCACGCAAAATCTCACCCCGTGGGGTCAAAATGATCACAAGAATGGTGAGCAAAAATCCCAGAACCACTTGGGGGGACCTAGTGAATGAACTGCAGAGAGTTGGGACAAATGTAACAAAGCCTACCATCAGTAACACACTACGCCGCCAGGGACTCAGATCCTGCAGTGCCAGACGTGTCCCACTGCTTAAGCCAGTACATGTCCGGGCCCGTCTGAAGTTTGCTAGAGAGCATTTGGATGATCCAGAAGAGTATTGGGAGAATGTCCTATGGTCTGATGAAACCAAACTGGAACTGTTTGGTAGAAACACAACTTTTCGTGTTTGGAGGAAAAAGAATACTGAGTTGCATCCATCAAACACCATACCTACTGTAAAGCATGGGGGTGGAAACATCATGCTTTGGGGCTGTTTCTCTGCAAAGGGGCCAGGACGACTGATCTGGGTACATGAAAGAATGAATGGGGCCATGTATCGTGAGATTTTGAGTGCAAACCTGCTTCCATCAGCAAGGGCATTGAAGATGAAATGTGGCTGGGTCTTTCAACATGACAATGATCCAAAGCACACCGCCAGGGCAACGAAGGAGTGGCTTTGTAAGAAGCATTTCAAGGTCCTGGAATGGCCTAGCCAGTCTCCAGATCTCAACCCTATAGAAAACCTTTGGAGGGAGTTGAAAGTCCGTGTTGCCAAGTGACAGCCCCAAAACATCACTGCTCTAGAGGAGATCTGCATGGAGGAATGGGCCAACATACCAACAACAGTGTGTGCCAACCTTGTGAAGACTTACAGAAAACGTTTGACCTCTGTCATTGCCAACAAAGGATATATAACAAAGTATTGAGATGAAATTTTGTTACTGACCAAATACTTATTTTCCACCATAATTTGAAAATAAATTCTTACAAAATCAGACAATGTGATTTTCTGGATTTGTTTTCTCATTTTGTCTCTCATAGTTGAGGTCTACCTATGATGTAAATTACAGACGCCTCTCATCTTTTTAAGTGGTGGAACTTGCACTATTGGTGACTGACTAAATACTTTTTTGCCCCACTGTATCTAAATTGAGTACTAGTTTGTCTACTCTTAGTCCACATTCAGACGCTAGTTCCTGTCTTTTCTGGGACAGGATCTTAATCAAATGCATTTCACATTCATGCAAATGAAGGTCCCATTGTTTAGAAAAAAAAAACAGATTATTTTGAAATGAGCATTGATATTTCAACCTAAGTCCTCTAGGGACTATGCTCTCCTTAAGATAGATACACAAAAACTTATAGTCCATGGCATGTCTTGTTTCCTTAGACATGTTCCTTATGTTTTTTATAGCATTATATGGGATTCCTCATTTATGTCTAGTAGTTCTTTCCCCAGGTCATACTAAGGGGATTTAACTTTAGGGATTTCATTTTATTTTTGGTCTATAACCACTTCTGGGGTTTGAGACGCAGACGCGTCCCATGGGTACGTTTTTCCCGGTGTTTGGAACGCTTGTGCGTTCCATCGACATGGTGATGATGAGTTTCCTGGCGTTTTTTCCCACAAATATGTGCCTTAAGGAGTTTGCAGACGCTAATATGGTTTATACTAAAACTACAGAATGGTATGCATAATTTTACAATTGTTTGGTTTGCTAAGTGGTTTATCTTATTATATATAATCCTAAACAAATGTTTCTTTTTGCATGAACTTTTAAAATTGCAATGATGTCATGAGGGGACGGTTTTCACTCCCTCTCATTCTATATATTTATATCCAGCATGTATTGCACTTTCATTATGATGTTCCTATGTACACCTGATGAAGAGACCGTCCATAGGTTTTGAAACGCGTTGTGTAAAAGGCCTTTAATAAAGGATTGTAACAAAGGCTTCGGTCGGTAAGCGCGGATCTTTTTGTCTTCTCTATATTGTGGATTGGATTGGTCCTTTTTTGGCGATTTTCTATATGTATATTACGGATATGGTCTGCTGCTACTGACTATTTGAATCCTACTATATGTCTATATAGGTGCTGTGACCATATCACAGACCACAAGGTGATTATTGGTGCATTCGAGTGTTTATTTGGAATTCTGCCAAGGGTAATACACCAGGTGCGGTGTGGTGCTTTCTGTTTTGTGTTTTTTTCTAGTTGAGAATGGACGGCTGCGTGCATTGGACTGAACTTTCTGCACTTCTCATAGCTCTCACAATGTAAACAAAAATTTATTTGAATTTGTATCTACTTCTGGCTACCCGAACTGACATTTGCTTAAATAAATGGCCTGGGCACATGCGCAGTAGCATGCTGCTTCTACTACGGCTGCTGCAAATGCGCCCAGGTCATTTTTTTTAGCAAATGTCAGTTCGCAAGCGCCAGAGGAAGACGGGACCCGAGGACATCGCAGGAAGAGGAGGCGTGGATGAAGAAGACGGCTATTCACGTATATGTGGGGCTCTATCAGCATGAATTTGCTGATAGAGCCCCTTTAAGGTATTATTATTGCTGGCATATGGAATAAGGTCATATGTTTTTTTGATGCCATTCCAAATTGTTGAAACTTTCCCATGAAGTAATAAATAATTTTTTTCTCAGAGTTGTTGTTATAATGGGATAGTAGACCTTAGGCAGTGGGTATTGCAGAGTTTATTTACTATGCAGAACTACTGTGCCAGTCTGTTCCTTGAGCATTCTATCAATCTTCTGTGTTTTTTGGTGATTCATGTTTTTGCCACTCACAATCAAATTTTGGCTCTTTTTTTCTAAGTTATTTGATGGAGTAGTCATACCAGGGTGTGTGAGGTGAAAATTTTGGTGCACCATGGAGGAATAAAATCAGAATACATAGATTTCTTGTATCGCTGCACTAGGGGGTTAGGGTATGAAGATGTTTCAGTCTGCCAGTGGTGGCTGAGGTTATTCCAAATTTACTAGGAAGATAATCTTTTAAGAATTCTGTATTTTATTTGTTCATTGTTTTGGTGTTTGGCAACTGGAAAATTGAATGAGAAATCTTTAGTACCAACGATATGTTTCTAGAACAACATTTCATTGGCAGCAGGACAATTTACAGAATTTCAAGAAAAAATTCTGGCACACTGTCAATGTGCCTGGCCTGCTAACTGAAAAAGCACACTTAGGAGCCAGGAGAGAACTTGGACTCTTCTGCTGTCATTCTATAACAGGAACAAGTGCTACAGCAACATAGCATTGGCAGAGTGACAATCTACAGAATTAATACAAAAAAAAAACCTCTGATATACTGTCAATGTGTCTGGCCTGCCTGCTGAAAAATGGAATATCTTCCCTAATGATAACAACACTTAGAAGTCAGAAGAAAACCTGGACTATCATTCCTGCCATGATATGTTGCAGTGACATTTGCTCCCATAAAGGGATGGCAGAGAGGACAGTCCAGGTTTTCTTACAGCTTCCAAATGTTGGCATGAGTTGCCAGCTGGAAAAGTTGAAATATCTTCTCAGGACAACACTTGGGAGCCAGAAAAACACCTGGACTGCCCTGTTCATCATCCCTTTATGATGACAATTGCATAGTAACGTAGTTTTGGTGGAATGACAATTTACAGAATTTCAATAAAAGCAAATACAAATCAGTCTCCTCGCCATTTGTGAAATATCAAGCTATTTCCCCTCCTCATCTAAGAGTCCCAGGTCCTCCACCCCATGATCCAGATCCAGTTCTTCTTTCACCACCCCAGTGGTGTGACAGTGCCCAAGAGTTAGAAGTTGTTGTTCTTTTTCCACCTCTCAGTGTCTGACAGTGTTTCCTGTAAAATATACCATATGTTAAAGGATTGACTGCAGTTGTCTCTGCTGCTGACACATTTGGTGGCCTCCTTAAAGGACTTCAGAATGTTACATACCACCCTTATGAGCTTCCAATGGATCTTAAAATAACATATTGTCTCTGTGGTTTTTCTGCAGGCAATAATCATTCACCTCATTCTGCTGCTCAAATATATGCACCAGCATGTGCCATGGCATGTGCACTTCATCTAACAGTCCCTGTTGAAGCTGGGAGCAGGAAATAATCCAATGAAGAGTAACTTGAAAGCGATGGGTCCCTGGGCCTGTCAGATTTCATACCCTGCTGTGACTGAAATGAGAGAGAAAAGTAATCAAAAGTTTCATCTTTATTCTCAGGAAGTAAAATAACTATGAAAATATTGGTGGTGCTGCCAAGACCAGAAGTAGTGTTTATGTTTTTAGCCACATTCTTATTGTTAGTACTTGCACTGGTAGATGGCATGAGAGTAGCAAAAATATTTTATCTTATATATCATTATATAACATTATATAATAGTTATTGGTGAGAATTCTGACATTGTCTATTTTTTTCCACAGAAGTCTCTATTTGAAGAAGATTAGGAAATAAATGAAATATACCAGTGAAAGGGTGACCTGGCCAAAGTGAGCATTAGAGTAGAATAGTGAGTTAGCTTGGATTTTTGCAGTGATAATTGCATTTTTAGTGAATGAAAACACTATTGCACCTAGCCTTTCTGCTGTCTGAGGCGAAAAGTAAAAAAGTGACAGAATATCACCCACCACCTAAATTAGTGCAGATATTGAGAATTACATACAGCATACAGGAGAAATGGTATATGCGATTAATATAAGGAAGAAGCCCTAGTGGTAAATATATCATCCAAGAATTTAATTGATTATAGAAATCTCAGTTTTATATAAAGAACTACAATTCTGTTCTACTGTAAAGCCTGACTGGTTCCAGATAGAATTGGACCTATTACAACTTTTTCATAATATTAAAGTAAAATATTGCTTTAAGAATCATAAAGGGGGTCAAAGTACTCTCACATGTGATTTACAATTGTTTGATTTTGAATCATTTAATAAGTTCCAGCTACTGAGACATTCTTATTGGCTGTTAAACATTGAAAAGTTTAACCGCTTCCTGACATCCTCCATACTTACTGACAGCTTTGTAATGAAGTTATATACCCTCTTCAGCTCATCCAATACACAATGCCTTCTGTATGATTTTGAGGTCAAACTAAAAATGCAGGTCCATAAGAGCCTCAATATTACCCTAAACATAAAGCCTCATTTTCAAAAGGAGGGATCATTTTTAATCGGAATTTGTTTATCTTTTCAGATAACTTAGTTTCCTTTAACACACAATTTGATCCTGGATCAAAATGTAATGTACTTTATTTAAAAAGGTTTCTGTTTTCTGCCTGAGAACCTCTCTGAACTTGGTTTCACTAGGTGCTTTCCTCCTAGTTATTTTGCTGTACAATCCCTGTTGCTAGGGAAGCTCTCCTCATAAGCATTGTAGGGGTATAATTCTGAGCTCTAACGCTGGCTACCTCTGATTGGATCTCCAAATCACATACTCTTGCCTGACACTTCCCTCCTGACATTAAAGAGCTTAAACAGAACATCGGGTACCAAAACTGACTGTGTCATGAATGGTGGGGACTAATTCCTACTGTGCTGGAATCAGTGGAAGGGTAACTTTTATTGGATGCTACGAATTTGAATTGGTGGAGGTGATGAAAGGTCCTCTTTAAGATAAGGGTCTTGGTAAATGGCAGTGGGAATTTTTTTTTATTATTATTACAAGGGATTTTGCTTTTCAAAAGTAGTAAAATTAAAAAAAAAACTACACAAATTTCATTCTATCACTCCAGTAAATGCATTAATCAAGTATGTTATTTAAACACAAAATTTATAGCACTAAAATACAAAAGTAAATTTGCTATTTTTTTTCTGTTTCTTTCCTGAAACAGTTAATAAAAGTTAATCAGCAAAGTGCGATTAAACACCACCACTTCTCCTTCAAAAAAACATACCCTCATATAATTACATTGACAGAAAAATAAGAAAGCTATAGGAGTTGGTATGTGACAACGGAATAACACAAAAAATGGTTTGATCAAGGCCTAAAAGAGCCTGATTACTAAAGGGTTAAATATGTTGGTGTAGTATTCAGGAATAACTGAAAAGTTTCTCAAAATGTTTGTTACCAAACACTTAGGCTGCATTCACACGGAGTAACGCCAGCGTGTATCACAGCCGTACACGCCGGCGTTACAGCAGGGCTGCCGTACACTTCACATTCATTTCTATGGGAGCCGGCATACGAGCGCCCCCCATAGAAATGAATGGGCTGCTTCTTTCACTGCGAGCAGTCCCATTGAAGTGAATGGGAAGTGCCGGCGTGTACGGCACGGCATGAGCAGAGCTTGCCGTATACGCCGGCACTTCCCATTCACTTCAATGGGACTGCTCGCAGTGAAAGAAGCAGCCCATTCATTTCTATGGGGAGCGCTCGCATGCCGGCTCCCATAGAAATGAATGTGAAGTGTACGGCAGCCCTGCTGTAACGCCGGCGTGTACGGCTGTGATACACACTGGCGTTACTCCGTGTGAATGCAGCCTTAAACATATCAATAAGCAGACTCAGACTAGCCCACAGAAGAATAGGTCCTAATATTTAGTCCTGTGCTAGAATTTATTCAATATCAGATATTTACTGTTAATAGCTCTAATGCAGTAACTGGAAAAAAAACAACAACCTCAAAACAAAAATATTGTGTTTTGCTTACAACAGAAACAATTATCTGGGAAAAATAAACATGGTGGAATGAAGAATAAACATAAGATTATTCATTCTTAACCTGGTACTTTGATTAATGGTATGTTTGGAAGCCATAGTTCCTGGAGGATTAGTGCTAATGCACATATGACCCAGTGGACCCGTTTTCTTATATAGTAAAGTAAGTGCTACAGATTTATCATACTGTAACTGCAGATTACTCGTGTATGTGCTACACAGTGTGTGTGCCTGCACTGCACAGATGGAAAGTACAACTTGATTTAAAGATCATTATGGTACTTCAGTGTTAACCTCCTGTTCTGATGTCAAAATTTTCACCTGTAAAATTCTAAGGTTTATACCAGTTAGTCTTGAAGAAACAAACATCAGAAAAGTAATGGGAAATTGAGTCAGGACCCATACACACGACCGTGTGCCAGTTCAGCGTGCTATCCAGGTTTTCCTGGATACTACACTGATCCATTCATTTCTATTGGTCCATGCACACAACCATGATTTCCAAGCTGGGATGTCTAGGGCCGACCAGTTGAATTGTTTCTAAGGGCCCACCACCAGGATCCCTGCAGATCAGCTGTATCGAGACAGGGCGGCTAAAGGAAATAACATGTTGGGAGCCATGCTGCGCACCCACCATATGATGTGCACCACTGCACTACCTAAACTACAGCTAAACTAAACTAAGCTACACTCTGTATGGCAAGTGAACAGCATGGCTCCTAGACTTGTTACCATTACCTGTAGCTGCATTGTCCTGGAATAACTGATCTACAGAGGTCCTTGCTGTTGGACCCCCGCAGATGTAATATTGATGCCCTATCCTAAGGACAATCAATATTAGAATCTATCTATATATATAAAACTCAAAATCTGTAGCAGTCCGCTCTATACAAATCCACAGTTCTTGCCTGATTTGAGTGAAATTTGGCACGCCCCCTCTCCACCCACAGGAGCAGAGTACTGTGCATGTTACATCTTGCTAGCGTCCCCTCGTCATGAGATTGGGGCCCCTAAATTTAGGCCCTATACACATAATGGGGAAAAGTGAAAGTGAAAGCGCTGAGGGGAAAACAACAGTTGTGACTGACAGGGACAGATTATAGCGACGGTGCCAAAGAGTCATTGCTAAAGGGGTCACACCACCACATACAACACACAAACTCCATATCAACATCACACAGACAGCACACATACAGCAACCCACAAGCACAACACCACACAAATGCCACAACACATCACACAAACACCAGACCAATCTAGACACACACAACACAAACCCACCCCACAAATACCACACCACACATAGGCACAGACCACACATGCATGGACCACACACACATGCAAACACACTCAGATGGTTGCACACTACGCACATAGATGAACAGAGCACATGCATACTCACACGCAACAACCGCATGCATGGACACATGCTCTGTGCATGCAGAAACACATGGATCACATGCGCACATACACGCATAAATATACACGGACCACAAACATGCATGCGCACATGCATACATACACATGGATCACATGTGTGCACACACATGTGCACACACACATACATAGATGACACGCATGCATGCACACACGCATACATACACTTGAATCACACACATGTACATGCACGCATGCATTGACAAAACGTGTCTGGTATACTTAGTGGCTGCTTGCACACTATAGTATTTTTCACGGGCCTCCAGGCCATGGACCTGGCGGTTCCATAGACTTCTTTGTGCACAAAGCTGTGAATTTTGCAAGTTCCGTAGAAGTCCATGGAGATGTAGAATCCATGGGTCGTTGACTGTAGTGTTACTGTAGTGTTCAAGCAGCCTTTCTGAGCAGCAGTATTGGTCAGGCGAAAACTGCCTGATAGTAAAATTGTCATTATTGCTGACTATACAGGGAGCTTTCATCACTGAAGCACTACAATAGATAGTTGTGTAACTGGAAACCAGTTTTACTCTTTTGTCCATGAACTACTTATAAATTACACTAGAAGGGTTGACCTATGTTGTTAATTGGGTGTAAATCAGTGGCATAACTAGGAATGGTGGGTCCCTGTGGTGAACTTTTGACATGGTCCCACCCCCACATTCCTGCATGCACTATTTTACTCTATAGTGGCCCCTGCACACAGTATTATACTCCATAGTGGCCCCTGCACACAGTATCATGCCCCATAATGGCTTATGCACACAGTATTATACCTCATAGTGGCCCCTGCACACAGTATTATATCCAATAGTGGCCCCTGCACACAGTACTATGTCCCATAATGGCCTATGCACACAGTATTATACCCCATAGTGGCCCCTGCACACAGTATTATACCCCATAGTGGCCCCTGCACACAGTATTATACCCCATAGTGGCCCCTGCACACAGTATTATGTCCCATAGTGGCCCCTGTACACAGTATTATCCCCATAGTGGCCCCTTCACACAGTATTATCCCCCATAGTGGCGCCTCCACACAGTATTATCCCCCATAGTGGCCCCTGCACACAGTATTATACCCCATAGTGGCCCCTGCACACATTATTATACCCCATAGTGGACCCTGCACACAGTATTATGTCCCATAACGGCCCCTGCACACAGTATTATACCCCATAGTGACCCCTTCACCCAGCATTATGCCCCATTGTGGCCACCTTCACCCAGTATTATGTCCCATTGTGGACACCCTTGAACAATCAATATACTCTGGGGGCTTTTCAGAGTTACTCTAGATGGCAACAGGCCCTATTTACTTACCTATTCCTGGCTTTGCTGTACTTCCCACTGAAGTCTTTAATAACGTCCAGGACATCACGTGACCCGGGGGGCCTGCGTCGTGAAGGTCGCTGCAAGGATCGGTAAGTAAATAGGGCCTGTTGCCGTCTGGAGTAACTCCAGCCAGTAACAGCCTATTAAAAAACAAAACAAAAAAAAACGCAGCGGTAGCCACTGTCGCCGGGCCCCCTAATGTCGTGGTACCTGGTAGTTACACCTCTGGGGTAAATGTTTTATATGTTTGTGTAAGGTGCATACATTTAAATTTTTGATAAAAAATAGTTAAAAAAATATTTGTAATAGTATATACTACATAATATGCATTGAATATGTAAAATCAATAAAAATGTTGAAATAAAAAAAAAATGTTACGACAAATTAGTAAAATGCCAAAATAACAAATTTAAAGTGGAAAAAAAGATTTACTGTAGGGTTTTGAAAATGTCAGTTTCAGTGTGACACTGAAAACTTTACTTTAGCATAACCAACAATTTAATATAGTTTCTGCGAGCAAAGCCGCGGGCATTCTACTAGTAATATATAAATCCTTTAAAGAGGTTGTCCAAGAATTGGAGCAACCCAAGTTGTAAGCAGAAGGCGTAAAATAATAAAAAATAAATAAATTAAAAAAGCATACTCTCTTGTTCCAGGCGCTCCTTTGTCTGCCACCAGTGTGGCTTACTGACAGTCCTGCACTTTATGTGACCACTGAGACCAATTAGGTACAGGATTTCCAAAAATGAGGCCATGAGACCAAACAGACACAGGCAGGGGACAACGGGGTGCTCTGGACAGGTGAGTATCCTTTTTTTAAAAAAAATTTTACACCTCACTGACGTCCACCACAGTGGTCACTCCAATTTATGGACAACCTCCTTAAAGGGGTTGTCTGGGCCAAATTTCTTTTATGGCCTTCAAAACAGTGGCCTCTTCACTGGCCCTGTGTATCACACATCATGTCGCAAAGACATAATGAGTGGTGTACAGGGGACCCTGGCCTGGAGCAGGGAGAGGTAATTTATTGGGGGCCTACTACACCTCCACCGCCTATCAAAAAATGCAGTGGGGGTCCAGTAGGGCCGCATAAAGGCACGGAGCCCACCTGGGGATTCACTGGTCTCCCGATGGGCCAGTCCGACCCTGTTTACAAGGATCCCTGGGCGGGCTGATAGTCCATGCCACAAAACTCAAGATGGCTCCTATGTCTGTCTGGTTTTGCAGCTATGCTCACTGGCCCCAATGAATAGGGCTGTGGAAGCATAGCTGGTGCATGGGATGCATACGGATGATGACATGCATGAGACCTTAATAGGTCGAGTCCTTTGTTCTAGATCTTCAACTTCAGGTCAGAATGGAGCAGATTTCCAAATAGATAGCAGCTTATTGCTAGCGGTCCCACAGGGGAACACAATGTGACTAACTTATTGTCAAGCAGCAAAGTAATGCTTATCCAAAATGGTGACCCTCTTGAATGAAATTTTTAGAGAGCAGGGCACATTTTTTAAGAGTGTTAAGATGTGTTCGTAGATTTTCATTGTATCTCACAACAGAAAACTGCTGTGAGTTATATTAAATCTTTTGGACTTAGGCACAGATTCTCTCCCTGATCCCCAAACTGCACCACCTAAATTGAATTGCAAGGAGTATACCAGTGCTTTGCTGGACTGTATAATAGCCTATTTTTCAAATCAAATGTGATTTTATTCACTTTGTTCACTAAACTCTAATAGTAGTCTTACACTTACTAATTTTGTAGGGGTTCTCATTTCAGTGGTGACCTCATCTACTTAACACACAAGACAGCAGGTATCAAAAGAAGTTCACGCCTTTACAGATAACATCCAGAGTGACCGATATTTGCATCCCACTACTGACAATAGATAGTGTTATAGCTTATCTACGCCACCTAAAACTTATTATTTGTACAGGATATATATAGCTTTTCAATCATTTTATCATTTCAATGTATCTAGTATAATACAGTTTTGTGTCTTCTGTGCAGATCTTTGTTTCTCCAAGATTACATTCTACAATTATAAACTCTGTGTTCTCTGATCTTATAGTCATTAATTCCATCTTCTATAATTCTATCTTACTAGTTTACCAAATGTATGCTAGCAAAATGTAAACAACAATTTATTAACCTTTTTTCTTTTCTTTTTTTTATTAGTCCCATTTGGCGACTTAAGGTTTTTGAAGGATACCGCCCCGCCAAAGCCACTTTTGCATACCTGGCAATCAGCCTTCTTCCTTACTTTGTTAGGAGTATTTAGGTTCATTACTTTCTATTTTTCTTACCTGGGGAGTTTTTGGCTACGCAGTGTCTGGGGGGGCATCCTGGCGCTGCGGGGTTGTCCTGTCGTGGGTATTGGTGCACACCTTCTGACTTGCACGCGCGCACTGCTGGTAGGCAGCTTTATTTCCTGGTTGATTAGTCTGTCCTCCCATTTACACCTGGGAGGAGTGGTCTCTACTCTGTATTTAAACCCATGCCTCCCATGGTTCTGTGCTGAGTGTCGCTTTTACAGAGCTAGGCCTTAGCAGGAGGAGTAGGTGGTTATCTGGGATAGAGGAAGTTCCGTGGTTGGTTTTTGGGAGGTTTGGGTGAACTAGTTGGTTTGTGTGTTTTCCCTTCTGTGTTCACCAATCCTCCCTCTGTGTATAATTGACTGTGTGAGTGAATTGCCTTATCCTTTGATTTCTACTCAGTTTCCCTGTGTTTGTTTCCTAGTGTAAGGTTCCTTCCTATATTGGTTTGGGGGAATCCTTTCCCACATTTTTCCTGTGTGCTGCTTGTGTTGTTAGTCAGCGCACACCCTTGTCAGTCCCTGTCAGTAGCAGCTTCACTTGTTCGTTAGGGGTGACCCCCTTTAGTCTCCAGTCCCTAGAGATCTTATAGGGCATTCCTTCTCCCACTTCCCTCTAGGCCTACGGTATCAGTGAGAGAGGAGCTGTCGGGGTCAGGCTTAGCCTGAGTACAGCCGACCCACACCCGTGAGGCAGGGACCGGGATAGCTAGTGGGAGTAGTGCAGGGCAAGATTTCCTACTGCTATTCCTTAGCCCCGTTGCAGCTACCTGGACTGACATAACAGTACACTCAGCCGGTAAAAAAAAAAAAAAGGTTCGTTTGCATTATGACGGACCTGAAACAGTTGTACCAGGCAGTGCAGCAGATTTCCACTGAGATGGAGGGGATCAAGCTACGAATGGATGCCATCCAAGCTTCTGACGTATCTCAGTTACAGCAGTTGGCTCAACACACAGCCTCTCAGGTGGAGGGCATACAGAGGCAGGTGAGTAGCTCCCCTGTGGGTCAGCCTCTGGAGCCAAAAGTCAGCTTACCTGAATCCTTCCGAGGTAAGAGGTCAGATTTTTTTTCTGATTTCAAAAGGACTGTCTTTTGTATTTCCGGCTACGGCCGTTTTCCTCTGGTTCTGAGGTACAGAGAGTTGGGATTATTATTACTTTATTGAGAGATGATCCCCTCATCTGGGCACATTCGTTACCAGCCGACTCAGCTTGCTTACTAACTGTAGAGGCGTTTTTCTCCACAATGGGGTTACTGTATGACGACCCAGACAGGGTACGCACAGCTGAGTATAACCTACGACGTTTGGTGCAAGGGGATCACGCTATAGAGAAATATTGCACAGAGTTTCGTAGGTGTGCAGCAGAAGTACACTGGAATGACCCCGCTCTACTTAGTCAGTTTGAGACAGGGCTCTCGGACCAGGTTAAAGACCATCTAGTTTCTCACCCTGTTCCGGGAGATCTAGATGAGGCCATGCAGCTGGCAATTAGAGTTGGACGGCGCCTCCGGGAGCGTGGAGACAAGAGTCCTGGGGGGCTTAGCCCTCCTCAATTCTCTATTTTTAGAGAGGACCCGGGGGACCAACCCATGCAGATTGGGGCCACTGTGCGAAGTGCTAGACCCAAGAGTGAAGGGTCCCGCACAGTACGCTGTTTTGTGTGTGGAGGATGGGACATGTAGCAAGGGTATGCCCCTCCAGAGAATGGTTCGCCAAGGAGAGTAATAACCCCAGGTCTATTGAGGGTAAAGGGAGAAAACCTACTAAGGAGGGAGGTGTGCATATTTCCTGTACTCAGACTGCCGGGTTGACCCTTGAAGGAAGGGTAAATGGGCAGAAGTGCCGGATTTTGGTTGATTGTGGTTCGGCAGTCAACCTTATTGACTCAGAGTTTTGTGAGCAATTAAGGGTGAGTCCTTTGGTCTTGAAGTCTCAGATACCGGTGTGGGCTATTGATAAGACCCCTCTACAGCAATCTGTCATCTCCAAACAGGTGGAGGGTCTGGAGTTTATTGTGGGTGGCCACAGGGAAGAGATTGACTTGTTCTTGTTGTCTAAGTTACCAGCACAAGTAGTGTTGGGGTGGCCCTGGCTGAAGCAGCATAACCCTATTATCAACTGGGAGACCGAGTCAGTAGTTTCTTGGGGGCAGGGGTGTAATGGTCGATGTCTGCCCATATCCGTTATGTCTTTGTCTATAGACAATTTGCCTCAAGAAATATGTGAGTTCAGGGAGGTCTTTGAGGAAAGGGCAGCCAAGACATTACCACCACATCGCACCTATGATTGCTCGATTAAATTTATACCAAATGCAGTGCTACCCAAGACACGGTTGTACAATCTCACTATTCCGGAGAGGGAGGCGCTCAAAGAGTATATTGAGGGGAGTCTAGAGGTGGGGCATATTCGCCCATCTAAGTCCCCAGTAGCAGTGGGGTTTTTCTTTGTAAAGAAGAAAGATGGAGGGTTGCGCCCTTGTTTGGATTTTAGGGAGATTAACAAAATCACGGTGCGGAATCCCTATCCCATTCCGTTGATCTCGGATCTATTCAGCCAGATTACGGGAGCCCGCTGGTTTAGTAAAATAGATTTACGTGGGGCGTATAACTTGCTGAGAATCAAGAAGGGGGATGAGTGGAAAACAGCGTTTAACACACCCCTAGGACACTTTGAGAATCTTGTGATGCCTTTCGGTCTAACCAATGCGCCTGCGTTTTTTCAGAATTTTATTAATGATGTACTAAGTGCCGTCATAGGGAGGGGGGTTGTGGTCTATCTGGACGATATACTCATTTACACCCCGGATTTGGAGACTCATTGGGAGAGAGTGAGAGAGGTTTTAGATCTCCTGAGGGTCAACCAATTAAGTGCTAAGCTGGAGAAATGTGTGTTCACGGTCAATAAATTATGTTTCCTTGGCTATATCCTATCGGAAAAGGGATTCGAGATGGACCCTGAGAAAGTCAGGGCAGTCTTGGAGTGGCCGTGACCCGAGAACCTAAAGGCGGTCCAACGGTTCTTGGGGTTCTCCAACTATTATCGCCAGTTTATCAAGGGATTTTCTGAGGTTGTGAAACCTATCTCGGACTTGACTAAGAAGGGGGCTGACTGTGCTAAGTGGTCGCCAGAGGCGCTAGCTGCGTTTGAAGAACTGAAGAAGCGATTCTCGTCCGCTCCCATTTTGAGACAGCCGGATGAGAGGTTGGCCTTCCGAGTGGAGGTGGATGCCTCCTCGGTGGGGGTGGGAGCAGTACTTTCTCAGGAGTTCGAGGAGGGTACGCATCCCTGTGCCTTCTTTTCTAAGAAATTCTCTGCCTCTGAACGGAATTATGACATCGGAGATAGGGAACTACTGGCAATAAAACTAGCGTTCGAACATTGGCGTCATTTCCTGGAGGGGGCCAGAAGGCCAGTCCAGGTATTTACTGACCACAAGAATTTGGTTTATCTTGGGTCGGCGAAGAGATTAAATGCACGGCAGGCCAGATGGGCTCTATTTTTTGCGCGGTTCCATTTTACCGTGACTTATGTGCCGGGTTCAAAGAATGTTAAGGCTGATGCTTTATCCCGGTATATGTCGACTGAGGAGGAACGAGAGGCGCCTGCCACTATTCTTGGGGATGGAGTGGTGGTAGCAGTATTGGGCGCGAAATTGGAGAAGGCCTTGATCGAAGCGCAACACGCTGCACCTTCCAAGATACCTAGAAACAAGCTTTTTGTCCCAACTACTCTCCGACAAAGTCTCCTGAGGGAGTGTCACGAGTCGGTTCTTGCTGGTCACCCGGGGGTTTCAGAGACCATTAGATTGGTGTCTAGGAATTTTTGGTGGCCAGGGTGGAGTAAGGATGTCTTGCAGTTTGTTCAAAATTGTTCGGTCTGTGCAAGAGCCAAGGCGTCGCATACCCGTCCCCACGGTCTTCTACATCCATTGGAACCTCCTAAGGCACCTTGGACTCATCTGTCTATGGATTTCATCACAGGCCTTCCGGTGTCTAAGGGTTTCACGGTCATTTGGGTAGTCGTTGACCGCTTCATGAAAATGTGCCATTTGATCCCGTTTTCCAGGCTGCCATGTGCCAAGACACTATCAGAGGCGTTTATTAAAGAAATTGTAAGGTTGCATGGTCTTCCTGAGGAGATCGTTTCGGACAGGGGCTAAATTCTGGCGGGCTTTTTGCAGCAGGTTGGGAGTTACACTGTCGTTTTCCTCCGGGTTTCACCCAGAGTCTAACGGACAAACAGAGAGGAAGAATCAGGATGTGGAACAGTTTTTGAGGTGTTTTGTTCGAGAGAACCAGAATAATTGGGCTGCCTTTCTCCCCCTAGCAGAATTTTCCCTAAACAACCATGATTCCAATGCCACAGGTACCACACCTTTTTTTTGCTCCGGTGGTAGACATCCTGTTTTCGGAGTATTTTCTTCCATTTCTTCCCCAGTTCCGGAGGAGGAGCTATTTTCTAAAAAGCTGCAAGGGGTATGGTCCCGTATCCGAGAGAATCTGGTGCGGGCGTCGCACCAGGCTAAGGTCCAGGCGGATCGGAAGAGAGGAGAGTTGCAGTTCTTCCCTGGTGAGATGGTTTGGTTGTCCACCAAGAATATCAGGTTGAAGGTTCCTAGCAAGAAGCTGGGTCCCAGGTTTGTGGGTCCTTTTAAGATCATCAAGATGGTAAATGAAGTGGCGGCGCAGCTGCAACTACCTAAAAGGTGGAAGATAAACTGGGTGTTCCATGTCTCCTTGTTAAAGAAGGCCAAGAAGGGAACGTCTCCAGTTAAGGTTCCACCAGTTTCTGAGTCCGGGGAGTATGAGATATCCCGAGTTCTGGATAGCAAATATGTTCGGGGGAAGCTACGGTATCTGGTGGCATGGAAGGGATACGGTCCTGAGGATAATTCTTGGGTCCTGGAGTCGGATATGTCAGCCCCCAGACTCGTGGAGAAATTCCACAAGGAGTTCCCGAAGAAGGATGCTCCTACAGAATCCGGAGTCTTCTCCTTGAGGGGAGGATCCTGTTAGGAGTATTTAGGTTCATTACTTTCTATTTTTCTAACCTGGGGAGTTTTTGGCTGCGCAGTGTCTGGGGTGGCATCCTGGCGCTGCGGGGTTGTCCTGTTGTGGGTATTGGTGCACACCTTCTGACTTGCACGCGCGCACTGCTGGTAGGCAGCTTTATTTCCTGGTTGATTAGTCTGTCCTCCCATTTGCACCTGGGAGGAGTGGTCTCTACTCTGTATTTAAAACCATGCCTCCCAGGGTTCTGTGCTGAGTGTCGCTTTTACAGAGCTAGGCCTTAGCAGGAGGAGTAGGTGGTTATCTTGGATAGAGGAAGTTCCGTGGTTGGTTTTTGGGAGGTTTGGGTGAACAAGTTGGTTTGTGTGTTTTCCCTTCTGTGTTCACCAATCCTCCCTCTGTGTATAATTGACTGTGTGAGTGAATTGCCTTATCCTTTGATTTCTACTCAGTTTCCCTGTGTTTGTTTCCTAGTGTAAGGTTCCTTCCCATATTGGTTTGGGGGAATCCTTTCCCACATTTTTCCTGTGTGCTGCTTGTGTTGTTAGTCAGCGCACACCCTTGTCAGTCCCTGTCAGTAGCAGCTTCACTTGTTCGTTAGGGGTGACCCCCTTTAGTCTCCAGTCCCTAGAGTTCTTATAGGGCATTCCTTCTCCCACTTCCCTCTAGGCCTACGGTATCAGTGAGAGAGGAGCTGTCGGGGTCAGGCTTAGCCTGAGTACAGCCGACCCACACCCGTGAGGCAGGGACCGGGATAGCTAGTGGGAGTAGTGCAGGGCAAGATTTCCTACTACTATTCCTTAGCCCCGTTGCAGCTACCTGGACTGACATAACATACTTTCCACTCATGCCCCGTGAGTATTCAGGTATTATAAGATAATACGAAATTAACTTTCTAAATTTTATATATTTATTATACCTGAATGGGTCAGCACTAGCCACTTAACATATACAGGAATATACATCAGTGGGTGACAGGCAAATACGGTTACAAAGCATAATACAATACCTTAAAGTAAGAAGATATAAACAATAGAAATACCAAACAAATCTCTGAAGCCTGTCTCCTAGGCTTCAGGGTCCATTATTTTAGTCAGTAAGAGCTCCTCAGTCTCATCACATGACTATAAACAAGTATTACTCCTTTTGTATACCCCTTCCACCCCGGGGGTGGGACTAGGCAAAGACCATGTGCTGCTCACATGGTGTCTAAGACAAAAGAGAGATAAATCCCTTCAAGGTGTAACCATATACTATCCTGGGCTCCTCCCAGAGTGATGTCATTACGGATATACACCCAACCCTCCATCTTGAAACCAAATAACTATGATGAACAGTCATAATTCCTCATAAGATGATCATAGTGTCAAACCAGGAGTATGATGGAGTTCAAAGTGAGGTCCCCATCATGTAGACACTAAGAATGACACCCCAATCCCCTTTGGGGAATGAGTTCAGTGTCTGGACTTTTCCCCTGCTCTCAGCAACAAGATGTTCAGACCCGAAACGTGCATCCTGGCCTTGTGCACCTGAGGAATTGATTAATTTCTTTTTCCAATTTATTTTTGAAGCATTTAACAATACCATGTGACCGTATTAACTGCACTGTGTAAATATGAAAAAAAATCATGATTTCTAGTGCTTATTTAACACGTTTCTACTATTAATTAAAACAAAAACAAAAAAAAGCATAAAAAATTGCATCAAAACTGCATGTAGCTTTTATTGCAGTATTGATGCAGATTTTGGTAGAGTTTCTTAATTTTACAGGTTAATCATGTTAAAGATAAAGGTTGATGGTCGATTAGCTAGAATCCCATCCACTTTGCAGATACTGTTTGGGCGAAAAGTTTGGGAGAAGTTAATTGAGAATCCCAACAGTGAAATGGAATGATTTGATGTAATTGACTTATTAATATGGAGGAGATTGTGATATTCACAACCTCTCATTTGTTGTAATTAATATAATTAATTTTGAAGTTAGAGACTTGGTCAAATTTTTTAAAAAGGTTCATAATGTGAAGGAAAGCTTTCGTATTAGCAATAATAAGTGATCAGCAAAACTGCACTAATGCTTCATTTCATAGCATTTAGACCTTGAATATCAGGGTGATCTCGTACAGCTTGCAAAAGAGACACCTATTACAAAGGCATGGACATGATGACAATGTAGAGCCCTGTTTGGTCCCGTTTTCAATCTTAAAGGCATATGGGTTTCAAAAGTTATAGTATGAGAAGTGTCAGGCATCAAGACATCTTTGAAAAAGTGTTAGACTTTTTCCTTTAATTGAGTTAAGATTTGATCACTATTCAATAGTGTCTCATTGAGTTGCAGGGCCAAGTTTTAACTGGAAGCTTTTTAAGCACAAAATCATGATAAGTCCAATGTTAGCATCTTTTAGTATACCTAAATGGTTATTCAAGACAAAAATCTAATCTTTTGAATGTCTTATGAACAGAGGAGAAGTAGGAATAATTTTTAGAGGAGTCGTTTGCAAGACACCAGGTACCTTTTAAGTCTGCAGAATGTAAAGACTTATTAATAGATCTAATGGCTCTCTGTGAGAGAGTCGATGTTCCTGTGGAGGTATCCACAACTGTATTTAGAGTCACATTTATGTCTCCGTTTACTATACAGATTTCCTTTGCAAAGTCTTTAAATTTATCATAAGTATCTCTAGTCAGCTGTTTTCTATTGGAGGTGTAGAGGTTTGCAAAAGAGATCATTGTATCCTCATTCGGTCCTCCCTTTCATAAACACAAAACAGCTTTGTGGATCTGTCAGAATGAGAGAGTGCTCAAATGAGATATGTTTATATATACATACATACAGGGCCGCTGATAGGCCAGTACTACTGGTACTGGCGTCAGGGGCCCGGCCAAATTGAAAAATGGGGGGGGGGCCCGGTTTTGGCCCGCTACCGTGTGCCGGCCCCCTGGCGCCCGTAGCAGTCATTGTGTATGTCCTATTTCAACTCAGATCTGCATCCAGAGGACGCAGATCTGAGTTGAAGACATACGCAGCTGAAGCAAGGAGCTGACACAGGTCAGCTCCTCGCTTCGCCGCTGCGTGCCTCTCTAGCTGACACATATGCGGCTGAAGCGAGGAGCTGACCTGTGTCAGCTCCTCGCTTCGCCGCCGCTGCTACTGGCTTGTAGACACGATGTGATCACATCGCGTCTAAAAGCCAGTAGCCGGTGGCAGCAGCGAAGCAAGAAGCTGACACAGGTCAGCTCCTCGCTTCAGCCATCGTGTCTACAAGCCAGTAGCCGGCGGCGAAGCGAGGAGCTGACACAGGTCAGCTCCTCGCTTCGCCGCTGCATGCCTCTCTCGCTGACACATATGCGGCTGAAGCGAGGAGCTGACCTGTGTCAGCTCCTCGCTTCGCCGCCTCCGCTACTGGCTTGTAGACGCGATGTGATGACGTCACATCGCGTCTATAACTGTGCGCCAGTGAGAGAGAGGTGCTCAGAGAGCTGCGAGGGAACGAAGGAGAAGGTAAGTCAGTCAGTGTAATGTAGAACGTGAAACTGGGGGCAGAGAGAGGACGGCATGACACTGGGGGCAGAGATGGAGAGGACGGCATGACAATGGGGCAGAGATGGAGGGACATGAATATGGGAGCAGAGATGGAGGGGACATGAATCTGGGGGGCAGAGATGGAGGGGACATGAATCTGGGGGCAGAGATGGAGGGGACATGAATCTGGGGGCAGAGATGGAGGGGACATGAATATGGGGGCAGAGATGGAGGGGACATGAATATGGGGGCAGAGATGGAGGGGACATGAATATGGGGGCAGAGATGGAGGGGACATGAATATGGGGGCAGAGATGGAGGGACATGAATCTGGGGGGAAGAGATGGGGGACATGAAACAGGTCAGAGATGGAGGGGACATGAAACTGGGGGCAGAGATGGAGGGGGGGGAAATGAAACTGGTGGCAGAAATGGATGGGCGGACATGAATCTGGGGGCAGAGATTGGGTGGGAGACATGAAACTGGGGGCAGATGAAGGGTGTATAGGAAGCTGGGGGAGAGATAGAGGGGGGACATATAATGTACGGGTGACTGTAGGAGGATTATACTGTGTGCGGGCATATGAAAAATGAATGAGAATGGGTGGAGTCAACATAACAGTGGGTGGGGCTAAATTTGCCGCGGTGCGCAAAGCGCGCCGCACATTTTGTCCCTCTTTTGGTTCTTCAAAAGTTGGGAGGTGTGGGTACAGGGGGCAGTGGAAAGATGTTAGAAGGTGGACGGGGGGGGGGGGGATTGTTGGGGCATCGGGTGTGCGGCACTGTGGAGAGGGAACTGGGGCAATAATATATAATATATAAGTTTTTAGCTGGAGAACTACAAAGCACACAATACCTCCAAAGGTATGTGTGCTTTGTATTAATAATGATGTAGGCCGCTATGTTACTAGCGTAGCAGCCTGTTTGGGGGTGGGACTTTCACTTTAAAGGAGTGTTCATATTGCGTTTTTGGCCTCCCTTGCCGGCATACGTTGGTAACCAGTCACAATCAGCTCCCCACTTATCCCTGCACAGAGAACTGCAGGCCCCCCTTTTTTTTAATGGCCAGTTCTTCGTGCAGGGATAAGTTGACAGATGATTCTGACTGGTTACCAACGTATCCCGGCAAGGGAGGCCAAAAACGCAATGTGAATAAGCCCTGAGGATTTATTAGGAGGGCTCTTATAGATGGTGTTGGCTCTCTATAGGCGCTGTCACACGGAGCAGATTGTACCTGCAAATAGAATCTGATTAAGCCTTGTAAAGCTGCTAAATAAAGGGAAATGTAATGCAGAATTGGTATGTCGCAAATTAAAGTAGTTTTAAAATGGCGGCGGGGGGGGGGGCAGACACTTAGGCTGTATGGGGCCCCAAAATTCCTGATGGCGGCCCTGCATACATATATATACATAGTTATAATATTGATCGGAGTGTGAAGTGACCACACCATGTTTAAAGTAGGTTCTTCTCACAACTTTATCCCTCTTGAGTAAAGATAGTACAGATAACTCATTTTGAGCTGTATTGAAACCTCTTAAATTAAACAAGCTTATTTTTAAAGTGGCATTGAGATCTACTTAAAATGTAGCCAGTTGACTCTTGATCCTACAATAAGTAGAATGTACCAAACATGGTTACAAATAGCAAGAACTGTCCAAGTCTCCATGTGGGCACACCACAAACACTCAGTGGATCACAGGAACAGAGGGTATGTGGAGGGTAATTCAATAGTATGGACCTGATCGAACAATATCCCAGTCCCAGTCCAAAAAAGTATAAAATAAAGCAACTGTCATGCTCATTAATATTTAATAGCTGTATGTCTTTTTTCATTGCAAAACAAGATCTAGTAAGGCGAAAAAAATTTAAAAGTCGCATTGTGCATACGCTAAATTTAAGTATTGAGGTCTTTGTCCTTAGAATCATTACTCACATAATATTAGAAAGCAAGTGAGTCTTGAGCATTCAAATGCCATGTGCTCAGGATGTAATAATTCTTCTCATTTTGGGGAATGATGCTTTCAGGCTACAGACCATTGTTCCATAGCAGGCAGCGAAAGTAACAGTATATTACTCTGAGACTAGGAGCCAAGAAGAGATATCTTGTGGAAGTATATCCAATGGAGCCCAAGCTTGGGAAAGATCCTCAGGTGGTGCAATATTTCACACTGACTTGGAAAGTCAATCCAAAAAGGAAGAATCATTTATATAATATTTTGGCTGTTCTGGCAGGGACCATAGCATGAGACTTGTGCGAGATCTTGCGTGTCTTTATGGAGTCAACCATGAGGGTCAGCTGTAACGACACAATCATGAGTGTCACAATCCCGCTCCTGTGTGTGTGATACGAGAATCCCTCATTGCCATCAGGGATAACGCATTGGACGCTGAGGAGTCGGGCATAGGAGCAGAAACATCCCAGCAGGATAGTCAGGGCACACTCCTGTCTGCTTCACAGCGTATATTGAGAGAGGAGGAGGATGACGAAGTGGCAGATCTCATTGTCACACAGGAGGCTAGCGGGAAAGTTCATTGCATCCCATTGCTGCAGCGCGGTTGGGGCAAAATGGAGGAGGAGGAGGAAGAGGAGGAAATGGAGAGTGACCATTCCGGTGGGGGCAGCCAAGTGACGCCAAGTAAGGAAGCCTTCACACAGAGTAACGCCGGGCTTGTAAAAATACAGGTGTAAAATCACTGTCCATAGACTGCAATGGATTTCTTTGGTTTCGTTTTACGCCTTTATTTTTACAGCTGTAAAAATGTGATTAATGTTAATGTTTGTTTAGCTTAAATTGGGGTTTCTGTCCATCCATTTGGGGAAGAAAGAAGGTTTCCAGGTATTTTCCCACTTTGATAGAGTTTTTTTGAGTGTGGAAAGTGTGTAGTTGATAGGCTGTGATGTTGGGGTAAAACAGTGACTTGGGCTTGTTAGATGCCCCCAGGCATGCTTCCCCTGCTGTCCCAGTTGCATTGCAGAGGTGTTGGCATCATTCCCTGAGGTGTCATAGTGGACTTGGTGACCCTCATGAGTCAAATGGTGGGATCCCCTGAAACGAAGCATTTTCTTCCACAGACTATAATGGGGTTCGATATTCGATCTAATAGTTGAATATTGAGCGGCTATTCGAAACTAATAACGGATATCGAATATTTTACTGTTCGCTCATCTCTACTGAACATACATTTTAATATTTTTTTCATCAAATATGTCAGAAAATTGAGGTTCAGTGCCTTGAAAGTGCTAATACCTTTACCAGTTCGCATAAGAGCCTGCTAAATCAAGGCTTGTTTCCAAGGATGAAAGACAGATCATAATTCCGACAAAACAGCACATTGAATTCCGTCAGGAATGCTGAATATTCTATTTTTGACAAAAGGCACAATGTACAATTTCTTTCTGAAATAGACAGAATATTTTGATGCACTTACTAAGCAACATTGTACAAATTCTGGCTGTGAATATATTATGTAACTAGATATTTATTGAAGCTATATTTTAGTGGGGAAATCAAAGAACACAGCAAATATTAGGAATATTTTGCACTGGGTAGAACACAGTTACAGTTTGGCTTTAACCATCTCCACATAAGGAAATATGCCACACAGTGCTGCTATAGCAGTGTTTGCCACATATTGTTCCATAACAGTGCCATTATTACTTACGTATCATATCCCTACACCTGACTGGGACTTGATATTTTTTCTCCATTTTATTGAGCTCTCAAAGTTTACAATAAACCATAACATATAAGAGTTCAAATGATATGTATAGTACCATAATCAATAATTATCAATATGTTAATATATAGCTGTACATTGGATGCACAGAAAAAGGCATGATCAGTAGTTAGTTAGTATGTGAGTAACTTATTTCAGAAGGTTCCATTAAAATGCAGAACAATCCATAGAACATATCAGAACAATACTGAGCAGAATAAATAGACAAATAAATGGCCAAGAGTAATGAGAGTTACGTGTTCATGTAGTAAGGGCTATTGAACCATATTTGTGGATGCATCAATTATAAGAACATTTTTGAAGAGAGAGGATCCTCTCAGGTGCACAGATGATCTTGAGTAGGAATATGACTTCACTGGTGTGTACTTGGTCTGGTTGCCTCCAGTGCTTAGTTTTGTGGACATTGATATGTGTACCATTATTATTTTTTGGGAGAGTGAAAAACAATCTAGGCTAGGAGGAAAAAGGAAAAAAACGGAGATCCAGCAGTTCAAGAGTGTTCCAAAATCACCGCAAAATCACGCCACAAAATCACGGCCGCAAAATAACGCCGCGTATACAATCCAGGGAGTGTATACGGCGCTCAAAGTCTCACACACCGTATACGTGCCACATCACGCGGCACGTTACTCCGTGTGAACTCCCCCTATTTAGATTTCTGCTTTATTATGGCTAAACTTTCTCACCCTTACTTTTTAATTCTTTGTTCCTCTCTCTCCTTCTTCCTTACGTTTATCCCTTCCCCTATCTCTCCCACAGCCTTGCTATTGCTTGATTAGGTATCAGGCATACCATACCCGCCCTTGACTTGGGAGATGATAGGCTCGTATGACTCTTGTTTTTCATAGACTCAATAGTGCAGATATACCTGATATTGATTTATTTTATAGTTTAATAAATAAATTAAGGTATTATCATGTTGCACAATGTTTAGATATCCACTTATTTGTATTGACTTGTAATTTCCGCTTGTATTCCCGCTTTATCTGGGTTTGTCATTACTAGAGATGAGCGAACAGTAAAATGTTCGATATTCGATATTCGTTTCAAGTAGCCCCTCAATATTCGACTACTCGAATCGAATATTGAATCCTACTATACTCTATGGGGGAAAAATGCTCGTTTCAGGGGTAGGCAACATTCGATCAAATTGAACTTACCAAGTCCACGAGTGAGGCTCGGGCTGGATTCTCCGAGAAGTCTTCTCCTTGCAGCGTCCCCGCATGCGCAGTCGGCTCTGCCCAGGCCCGATGCCTGGCAGAGTGAATTCAGAGCCGGAAGACGCCGCGGGGACGCTGCACGGAGAAGACTTCTAAAGGTAGGAGAAGAACCAGCGTTGATTGGCTGACTGTGTAGCATTCGGCCAATCAACGCTGGTTCTGCATCGAATTTTTCCATTTGAATAGCGAGTAGTATTCGATCGAGTATGAGTATTTTGAATACCGTAGTATTCAATCGAATAGCTATTTGATCGGATACTACTCGCTCATCTCTAGTCATTACCTGTAATGTATTCTTTGCTGTAAAATGTAAAAACCTAATAAAAACTTTTGAATTAACAAAAAAAAAAGAAGAAATGGTTGGGTTGACTATTTATGTACAAAGTCTCTGATTTCTAGGCATTTGAAAAAGTCCTGACAAGGGATAGTTGAAAGGGGACTTTATCCAGTAGTGTTCTCATGGAAGGCCTGGATATGTCAGTATATTACCTTTTGACGGTTTGGGTCTGTTACTTAGTTATGTATCTATTTGTTTATTTAAGCAGCCGATTGTAGGCGCCTCTGCCATAGGCATTTACACATTTCTGAGCCTCACCCTGAGACCAGCTATAGAATTGGTTCAGGTATTGTATTCTCATTCATCTATACACATTTGTATCAGCAGGATGTGGGTGTACTCTATTATATACTTACCTTTCAGATAACTGTGTCATGATCTGCTTCTGAGATGTGTGATCATTATCTTCTGCCTTCTCCAACTGCTGGCTGTGGGTTTAGCATCTTTGTTCCTAAGGACACCCATCCAGTACCTGTCTATGCGTTAAACTTGTCTACCCTCATACCAAGTGGGAGGGGATGGCTCCCTCTGAGCTCTTGCTTCATTCAGCGCCAGCTCATGTAAGTACCCAAGTCCACCAACAGAACTCCAGTTTTTGCTGCACTATCTTCTGTCCTATTTAGGCTGTCCATTGATCTATTTAGATACTCATCTCTCCTGATAAACTCCTTGCACCTTGGGATGAAATGCACAGAGAGAGGGCATTTTGTTAGACCATTCCTGAGGCTCACTGATGCTGCAAGGGCAAGGATTTTCTCTGCAGCCGTGATCCCAGTCTAGCACAGGAATAACTATGCCCTATCTGTTTTAAACATACCTCCCAATTTTCAAAAGACAGAAAGAGGGACAAAATATGTGGCGTGCATAGCGCAGCGGTAAGTTTAGCTCTGCCCACTTCCAAATTGACTCCTCCCACACAGTTTAATGTGCCCCTCAAGGTGGCCCCATGGTTTAATGCCCCCTCCAGCTGACCCAGTTTAAAGTGAGGGCAACTAGAGGGGGGCATTAAACTGTGGAGTTAGATGGTGGGGGACATTAAATTGGGGCAACCAGAAGGGTACATTAAACCGTGAAGTGGGCTGGAGGGAGACATTATACTGGGGGCAACTAAAGGGGGACATTAAACAGTGGGGTTATCTGATGGAGAACATTACATTGGGGCAACCAGAGGGGGACATTAAACTGTGGTGCCCCCACATTAAACTGGGGGTAACTAGAGGGGGACATTAATGTCCCCCTCCAGCTGCCCCCATTGTTTAATTCCCCCCTCCAATTGCCCCAATTTAATGTCTCCCAACAGGTAACCCCACAGTTTAATGTCCCCCTCTGGTTACCCCCAGCTTAATGTCCTCCTCCAGTTATCCCCATTATAATGTTCTCCTCTATCTACCCCCTGGTTTTAATTTGAGGCCAACAGCACCCCAGGCACTCCTATCCCGCTCTAAACATCAATTCAATTCCCTAGACCCTCCAGGATACAGTCTCTTGTAAATACATAACTCCCCCCCAGCATCCTCCAACATGCAGTCCCATGCTAAACAATCCTCAGACTCACCTTCCATCCTGAAGTCCCACAAAGCATCTCACTGCTTTCTCTTCTTCCAGAGTACAGCACAGAGATGTGATGGAAGAGACCCTGCCCTCCTTTCAGAGGCCCCACCCCTTCCTGTGACATCACAATTACCTGAGCAGTTCCAGCTAGACACACAGAGTACATAGGGATACAATGTTGAGGCGGGAGCTTTGCGCTTCGCTCCTGCTTCACCACTGTATTCAACTCATCTTTGTCCTCTCCGGACGCAGATGAGTTGAATCTGGGACATACCTCTTGCCAACAGGGACTGCAGAACACGACCCTGAATCCAGGATTGTCCCACAGAATCCAGGATAGTTGGGACGTATGGATTGAAGTATATTTTTCTAAATTTTCCACATACATATTTTTTATTTGCAAACCACAGTGTTGTTCTTCAGAAGCCAATTAAATGGATAATATTTAGAGATGAGCAAGCACTGTTCGGATCAGCCGATCCGAACAGCACGCTCCATAGAAATGAATGGATGCACCTGGTACTTCCGCTTTGACGGCGGCCGGCCGCTTAACCCCCCGCGTGCGGCTACGTCCATTCATTTCTATCGGCTGATCCGAACAGTACTCGCTCATCTCTAATAATATTCTTAGAGAGCTGTCTCAATCTTAGTAAAGTGGTTATTAGAGATGAGCGAGTACTATTCGAAACTACCGTTTCGAATAGCATACTCCCATAGGAATGAATGGGAGCGGCCGGCGTGCAGGGGGTTAAGCGGCTGGACGCCGGCCCCGGCTGCGTCCATTCATTCGTATGGGAGCGTGCTATTCGAAACGGTAGTGGTTTTCATAGGTTATCACAGAGGAATTAGCACACCAGACAAAATTGCAAATCTATGAATATTGGAGAAATATAATCATAGAGACAGAAGCATGGTTGGTCCATTGTATTTCCAAAGAGTGTATTGAACTCTCTATAAAGGTTTATTTATCCAAATCATACAGTCCTATGAAAAAGTTTGGGCACCCCCTATTAATTTTAATCATTTTTAGTTCTAAATATTTTGGTGTTTGCAGCAGCCATTTCAGTTTGATATATCTAATAACTGATGGACACAGTAATATTTCAGGATTGAAATGAGGTTTATTGTACTAACAGAAAATGTGCAATATGCATTAAACCAAAATTTGACCGGTGCAAAAGTATGGGCACCTCAACAGAAAAGTGACATTAATATTTAGTAGATCCTCCTTTTGCAGAGATAACAGCCTCTAGTCGCTTTTAATCAGTTCCTGGATCCTGGATGAAGGGATTTTGGACCATTCCTCTTTACAAAACAATTCAAGTTCAGTTAAGTTTGATGGTCACCGAGCATGGGCAGCCTGCTCTCAAATGATCTGAAAACAAAGATTGTTCAACATAGTTGTTCATGGGCAGAATACAAAAAGTTGTCTCAGAGATTTAACCTGTCAGTTTCAACTGTGAGGAACATAGTAAGGAAATGGAAGACCACAGGGACAGTTCTTGTTAAGCCCAGAAGTGTCAGGCCAAGAAAAATATCAGAAAGGCAGAGAAGAAGAATGGTGAGAACAGTCAAGGATAATCCACAGACCACCTCCAAAGAGCTGCAGCATCATCTTGCTGCAGATGGTGTCATTGTGCATCGGTCAACAATACAGCACACTTTGCACAAGGAGAAGCTGTATGGGAGATTGATGAGAAAGAAGCTGTTTCTGCAACCACACCACAAACAGAGCCCCCTTAGGTATGTAAAAGCACATTTGGACAAGCCTGTGGACTGTTGAAACAAAGATTGAGTTGTTTGGTCATACAAAAAGGCGTTATGCATGGCGTCCAAAAAAAAAACAGCATTCCAAGAAAAACACTTGCTACCCACTGTAAAATTTGGTGTTAGTTCCATCATGCTTTGGGGCTGTGTGGCCAATGCCGGCACCGGGAATCTTGTTAAAGTTGAGGGCCGCATGGATTCCACTCAGTATCAGCAGATTCTTGAGAATAATGTTCAAGAATCAGTGACGAAGTTGAAGTTACGCCGGGGATGGATATTTCAGCAAGACAATGATCCAAAACACCGCTCCAAATCGACTCAGGCATTCATACAGAGGAACAAGTACAATGTTCTGGAATGGCCATCCCAGTCCCCAGACCTGAATATCATTGAACATCTGTGGGATGATTTGAAGCGGGCTGTCCATGCTCGGCGACCATCAAACTTAACTGAACTTGAATTGTTTTGTAAAGAGAAATGGTCCAAAATCCCTTCATCCAGGATCCAGGAACTGATTAAAAGCTAGAGGAAGCGACTAGAGGCTGTTATCTTTGCAAAAGGAGGATCTACTAAATATTAATGTCACTTTTCTGTTGAGGTGCCCATACTTTTGCACTGGTCAAATTTTGGTTTAATGCATATTACACATTTTCTGTTAGTACAATAAACCTCATTTCAATCCTGAAATATTACTGTGTCCATCAGCTATTAGATATATAAAACTGAAATGGCTGCTGCAAACACCAAAATATTTAGAACTAAAAATGATTAAGATTAATAGGGGTGCCCAAACTTTTTCATAGGACTGTATTTTCAGGTAAGTTTTAGAGAATGATAGGATTAATGTCATTTGGGATATTGTTGTATATGCCATATGTCAAAAATTAAATTATGTCATACAAAGGAGTTCATTATAAATGACCTTTACATGCATTTAGAGGTGGTATCTTTGTCATGATGGTTATCTGAATTAAAATAGCTGCACGTAAGCAATATTAACCTTGTGTGGGAAATCGCTCAGGTAGATGCTTGGTAGCAGTGCAGAAAACAGGGACAAAGTAATTGAGTTGCACTCAAGTTCAGCGTTTATTTTACCTGAGCTGCATAAACTGCCTTTGCAAAGGCACAAACAAACAAAACAAAAGCCTTCTAGGCTGAGAACTAGCTGAACATAAGAAACTGCTCCCTGACTATACAGGAGTCTGGCTACCAGACTACCGCTCTGGCAAAATCAAACAGTTGCACAGTACCTGGTCTGTAGGTTCAGTTCACACAGGAACTCTCAGCTTTCTGTACAGGGAGTTGGAATCAATTTACCTGGTCCAGGAGTGCTCATAATGGACCTGGGGTTTCCAGCTTTGTCACAACCCCTAAGTCACTCTGTCCCTTCATTCCCCAATCTCTAATGTCAGCCAGAGTTAATGAATTACCTGTGTGAACAGGGAAGGAGGGATCAGGTGGTGCAACCTAGGGGTGGATTGCTGCTTTCGATCATGTGACCAGAGGGGTTATGATGTGGCCAAAACCCTAGGGTTCATCATTGGCATCCCTGGACCAGGTAAGTCAATTCCAACTCCATAGACTATCCCTTTGAATATGAGTGTTGCTTATTGTTAGGATACATACATTCACCAGAGCATATTGTGCATTATTTACAGTACGTGCCATTTTGATATATCGACTAAGTGGATAGATTATTGTTGGAGAATAGCTAAGAAGGATTTAGATGCTATTAGGACACCACACTCTTTCTTTGGTAAGGGAGATTACATAATATTAGGGTGGTTTTATGTGCTAACACGTAACTAACATGAGTCTCCTGTAGACAGAGTAGATCCACTTTCTGCTGAGTAGCCTCCTGCCACATGAAGGACCTCCTAAATGCATTATTGAGTCCTTTCACATTTAGAGAGATAACTAGCAGTAAAATGGATGTTAAAGAGGTTGTCCCATAACAAGGATCCTATCTATACTGCTTGTTAATGTGAATTTAAGACTTTTCCTAAATACACTGCTTCAGCAAAACTGCTTTATTTGTCCAGTAT
Source organism: Leptodactylus fuscus (assembly GCF_031893055.1). Lineage (NCBI taxonomy): Eukaryota > Metazoa > Chordata > Amphibia > Anura > Leptodactylidae > Leptodactylus > Leptodactylus fuscus. The sequence continues at coordinate 84,883,000 of NC_134270.1, read as the reverse complement.
CTTAATTTATTCACTTCATTGTTGACACTGCGTTTCTATGGCCCTTGGGATTATCTGCTCATTTCCCAAATGACATAGATACTTGCTCTCAAGGGGGAGGAAGGGGGGGCTAAGTGCACGGGAGCGAGCCTGTTTCTGTAGGTGTTCTGGTGTCTGCACCACACATGAGACCTAGCTTCCTGCTGTCAGATAAAGGAGGGGTGAAATGATTGCTGCTTATATTAAACAGTCTAAATCCTAGTGGGCTAAAGGACCTGGTCCCTCTGCTCACTAGGATTTAGCTTTCTTATACAGAGCAGGCTAAAAGCTAGTGGGCAGAAGGACCTGGTCCCTTAGCCCACTAGGATTTAGCCGACTCTATATAGAACAAGCTAAATCCAGTGTTATAGGACCTTTGATGACATCACAGGCCCTTCAGTCGTCCTATACGATCATGCTATGTGGTGGGCGGAGCTACACGCTAATTTGGGGGTGGGGCTAAACTGGAGGTAGTCGGACAGTGTGGCTTTGCATATGAAACCCTGCCCACCAATTGACATCGAAAACCAGGAAGAAAGAAGTCTTTGCAGCAACGAAGACTGGTGAGCAAGGGACATGGGAATACCCCTTTAAATGGGAAACAGGAAATACATTGTTCAGCAGTGGTATTAGATCACAAATAGCATAGCCATCAGTTACGTAACATTTACAAGTCAGTAATTTAGATACGCACAATATATATATAGGGCATAAATAATGTAGATTCAAAAATCAATGCAAGAAATGGGGAGTATGATCAGTGGCGTAACTAGGAATGGCGGGGCCCTTGGCGAACTTTTGACATGGGCCCCCCCCCTTGCTGACCGACACCAAAGACCCTGACCGACCGACCCCTCCCCCTCCCACGCCGCATTCCTGCGCGTTCTATTATGTCCTTCAGTGGCCCCTGCACACAGTATTACACCCCATTGTGGCCCCTGCACACGGGATTATGCTCCATAATGAACACCCATGAACAATTATTATACATATATATTATACAATTATTAATATAATTATTATATGGGGTATTTTCAGACCCCAGAGTATAATAATCGGAGACCGAGGGGAGATACAGACATAAAAAAAAGTTACTTACCTGTCTCCGGCTCCGCTGCAGTCTTTGGTGGTGTTGGCCATCTTTAATAACGCATGGATGTCACATGACATTTCATGTCCTCCCTCTATCTGCCCCCAGTTTCATGCACCCCTCATCTCTACCCCCATTTTCATGTCCTCCCCTCCATCTCTGCCCCTAGGTTACTGTTGCTCCTTAATTGCTCCACACCACACATACATACACACTCACACACAGACACACACTCTCCATTCTGCATCTCACATCCCCCTCCCCTTCAGTACAATACAATACAATACAATACACAGAGCGCCCCCTGACTACTATTAGACAGTCATTAGTAACAGCAATTGCAGGCAAGTCTGAATACAAACAATGTGTAGAGTACTGATCCATCTACTGACACTGACCTCCCCCTAATACACAGATATCAGGACACTGTCCTCTCCCCTCCTCCATACCACACATACATACACACTCACACGCAGATACACACTATCCATTCTGCATCTCACATTAATCCCTCCCCCTCAGTACCTGGGAGCACATCTCTCCTTCTCTTCTTCGCTTGCAGGACTGTACGGGCTAAAAAGACACGCCCACCTAGGCATGTGACGGCTGACTTCACACAAGGTCCTTCATCCACAGGTCCTGCAAGCTTTCCCCCCATCTTATTGCAGTTACAACAGTTTGTCTATGATAAGATCGTGGGTAGCAGGGGTAGCTGTCACCGGGCCCCTAATGTCCCGGGCCCTGTGGCAGCTGCCTCTGCTGCTATGGTGATAGTTACGCCACTGGGTATGATGAAGCCGCAAGAAGCTAAACGTGTGTCGGGGCGCATCTAAGTGCATGGTATGATTTTTAAATGTTTATTTAGTGTCTTTAATTAGGTTTGCCCTGATTAGTATGGTATGTAGTATAAACAGTGAAATTCCAGATACACTTTATTTATACTGGTATGGATCCCTTCCTATCTCAGCTATAGCTGCATATGTGATTGATACAAGTTATTCAGTCTTGCAAACCGTGTTTAGCACTTACAACTCCTCCATGCTATTGTTTCACATGCATTTATGCTTTGGATGTGTTTTTCCTCTATTTGTTTATTTTTTGTTTTTGTATTACAATTTTAACTGTCTCAATAAATTTTTATATTTTTACTTTTTTTTTTTTGGTAGTTCTGCTTTATTAAGCAATATTTATTAAGTCAGTAACTAGGTAACTAGAAATCAGTTGGCACTTTCCAATTTACCCGTGGTTTATGGGCACATGTCACAGTGGAAATGTGTCAAACAGCTATATAGAAAAAATAAAACAAAGATATAGCAGAATCTCTTAGTGGCTTAGCATTGATGCTGATCATTTTGACCGAGCTTTGTAGGAGCAGAGGAGTCTATTAGCTTTTACTTCTGTTCAAGAAGTTTTTTCTGTTCTGTTCTGCGAGAGAAAGTTTGAGTTATTGGCTGCCATGATGAGTGATTCAGGCGATGGGGTACCATTCAGCCATGTTTTAATAGTAAACTTGTGAACAAGCTCTTGATGTGATCTTTGCCCCACTAGTGGTCCAGAAGAGGAGTTAATCTTTTATAGCCTGTGAGTCATCAGCAGTTGTAGCCTAGAATTCGAGGAGGAAGAAGGAAACTTTCTGAGAGAAGAGGTAAATTAGCACACCAATATTGGATCAATTCCTTAGATTTTTATTTTTTCATCACACACCACATAGGGATAGACTTGAAGTACATGTAATATTTGTTTTTGGCCCTTTGGAGGGATTGAACCTTTAAACAGCAGTGTTTTTGGCCCATGGGGGGAGTTGAGCCTTGTAGCAGCAGAGTTTTAGTTTTTTGCCCTTTGGGTGAGTCGAGCCTTTAACTAGCAGAGTTTTAGTTTTTGGCTCTTGGGTGAATTGAGCCTTTAAACAGCAGAGTTTTAGTTTTTGGCTCTTGGGATGAATTGAGGATTGTAGGAGCCTAATATTATGCTCTATGGATGAATAGAGCCTTTTCGGAGCAGAATATTAGGCCCTTGAGGTGAGTCTTAATGGAGTGATTTTAAATTTTGTTTTTCAACTGTGATGGTGGAGGAGGAGGAGGAGGAGGAACTGAATAGCTAGAGCACACACACATCCTACTTCATGTTGAGGTGCTTGACACTGGTGGACATGCAAATGATGGGTCAATCCAGTAATAGTTCATTTTGATCAGCGTCAGCCGGTCAGCACTGCCAGCTGACAGATGGCTGCGCTTATCAGTGATGATGCCACCGGCTGCGCTGAAGACCCTTTCCGATAGAACGCTGGAAGCAGGGCAGGACAACACCTCCAAGGTGTAAAACACAAGTTCCAGCCACAAGTTCAACTATGACCCAATAAGTGTAGGGCGCAGAGGGATCGGAGAGGACAGGGCTGTGGTCGGCCAGGTATTCCTGCAACATGCGCCTATACTTGTCCCTCCTGGTGACACTAGGCGAGGGGGTGCCATTAAGGTGTCCCACACCTTGGAGAGTATGCCCCTGGTGGGTGTGGACCAGATGGCAGTTGTTAGCCTCTTGGAGGAACTTTCCTCTCTGCCGCCAACAACAGTTGATGTAAACATTTCCATCATATTTTGCACAAGTTGCTTGTGGCAATCATAAATGCTATTGGCCCTCCCCTCTACCGAAATGAAAGACGATATATTATTTTTATACCAGGGGTCGAGGATTGCAAAAATACAATATTGTTTGCTCTCCAGGATTTTGACAATGCGATTGTCACTGGAAAAGCAGCCCAACATGAAGTCAGCCATGTGTGCCAGAGTGTTAGTTGGCATGACTTCACTGCCCCCACCAGAAGGGTCACTGTCCATTTCCTCCTCTTCCTCCTCCCCTTCACCCCATCCGCGCTGAAGTAATGGGACGCACTGAACTTCCCCGCTAGCCTTGTGTTTGCCACTTCATCGTCCTCCTCCTCTTCATCCGTCATTACAGGCTGAGAAGCTGACAGGAGTGTGCACTGACTATCCTGCTGGGATGGGTCTGCTCCTATCCCCGACTCCTCAGCATGCAATGCGTTATCCCTGATGGCGATGAGGGATTCTCGCATCACACACAGGAGTGGGATGGTTACGCTCACTAGTGCGTTATCACAGCTGTCCCTCTTGGTGGACTCCTCAAAGACACGTAGGATCTCGCATAAGTCTGCATCCATGGCCACTCATGGTGCAGAAACTGTGGGAGTTGACTTTGAGGAACCCTTGGGTTTTGTAGATGGTACTCCATCAAGGGTCTCTGCTATTCACACACCCTGCTCAACATGTGGTACATCGAGTTCCAGCATGTGGGGACGTCGCACAACAGCCGGTGTTTGGACAGATGTAGGCATTACTGGAGGGTTCGGAGGCTAGCAGCGGCTACTGTAGACTTACAAAAGTGGGCGCACAAGAGCCGCACTTTCACCAGGAGCTCATGAATGTTGGAGTACATTTTTAAAAACCGTTACACCACTAAATTGAAAACGTGAGCCAGGCATGGAAAGTGTTGGAGGCTGGCAAGCTCCAGAGCTGCTACCAGTTTCCGGCCGTTATCGCACATGACCATGCCTGGGCCCAGGTGCAGTGGCGCAAACCACATTGCCGTCTCATCGAGGATGGCATCCCTCACCTCGGAGGCATTGTGCTGTCTGTCCCCCAAGCTGATGAGCTTTAGCATGTCCTGCTGGGGAGAGGAGTTAGGCCTCCACTACATTCACCCAGTGTCCCATGAGTGACATGTAGCGTCCCTCTCCGCATGCACGTCGGTGGTCAAGTGGACCTTAGTGCAAAGTGCGGAACTAAGGGCACGCATGGGTGGGTTGTGCTATATTTTTGCCTGAGCTCAAACACCTGGGAGATGGTGGGTTGCTGCGAAGAGGCACATGATGGTATAGGAGAAAGAGCAGAGGAAGGAAAAGGTGAGGATGAGGGTGAATTCTCCAAAGTGACAGAGGCAGATGTGGAAGTGTCCTGGCTGGTGGTCTGGACTGCAGCGACAGCGGCAACGGTGAATGACAATTGTCCTGCATTTGCTCTCTCCCACTGAGCCCAGTGGTTCCCTTCCAAATGACTGCGCATGCCTGAGGTGGTAAGGTTGCTCTTTTCAGAGCCCCTACTCAGTTTGGAGTTGCACAGTGTGCAAACTGCACTAAATTTGTCCTCCGCGTATACATAGAAAAATCTCCACAATATCGAGGAACGTGGCCTGGATGGGGGAGTTTTTCTTGAGTGGCTAGGACAGGGAACATCTTGGGCCTTGCTGGGTCTACCCTGGCTTCTGTGAAGCAGCTGTCCTCTGCCTCTGGACATGCCTCTGCCTGTAGCCACCTTTTTTGGTGCTGCGCTTGCCTTCAGATTTATGCTTCTTTCCCTGCTAGACTACACCCCTGCCCAGGTCAGGTCAGTGACCTCGTCGTCCACTACCTCCTCTTCCAATTCCTCAATCTGCTGCTTCTCCTGCACACCGCACATGACAACAGCCTGCCCTGATGGCAACTGTGTCTCGTCATCATCACTGATGACTGAGGTTGCGGATCCACAACCACAAAATCGCCAGGAGATGGCGGATGCTCCAGTGTTTGGGCATCAGTACACACAAAGCCATCTGTTAGCTCCTGGGATTCGGGAAGTGGTTTAACAGAGTGCGAGATTGCAAAAGGACTAGAAAACTGCTCCTGGGAGGGGGAAAAGGTGGGATGACTCTGCTGGGAAGATTGGGCATGTTGGGAGGAAGGAGGGGCAGACTCTTGGCTAGGAAGACGACTGGAGGTAGTGGCTGACTGTCTGGTGGAAAAGCTGCTGGACGCGTTATCCGCTAGCCACTGCAACACCTGTTCCTGGTGCTCAGGCCTGGTCAATCTTGTACATTGCACCCTGCTTAATGTAGCCATCAAGCCAGGGATTGTGGAGAAGCACGATGCTGGCTGCCCCTCACCAGTAGCCATTGGATGCGCTGTAGCTTGACTGCAACCTTGCTCCTCAGCTGCATTTCCATGCCCACGGCCTCGTCCCCATCCCCATACACGTCCCTTTGCGCTAGCCTTGTGCATTTTGACATGCATACAAATGTAATTTTTTTTTGTGTGAGTGAGTTGACAAACTGATGGATTGTATACTTTTTTTTTTTTTATATACACAGAGGGTAGATATATTAGGCCTATATACTGCCGTATATATTAGTATGACAGTATACAGGAATGAGTGAGTGAGTTAGTAAGTTCACAAACTGATGGATTGTATACAAATGTATGTGTTTTTTTGTATACAGAGGGTAGATATATTTGGCCTATATACTGCCATGTATACCGGATAACAGTATACAGCTTTCTTATTACCACTATGGGACAGGTATATAGAGTATACCACTGGTGGAGAATTTGAGCCCTATAAAGGGGTTTTGTAAAATTTTAGGAGCTAAGTGTTTATACTAGTGGTGTATATACACTGGTGAAGTAGTTTAGCTCTGAAAAGAGCTGTTGGTTTTAATTTTTCTTGCCTATCTATGCCTAATCCTCTCTAGCCCTCACCACAACGTCTCTCCCTATCTAACTCCAAACCGCAAATGACACAAATATGGCTGCAACTATTCTTAGAAATCGGAGGTCACCTGATTTCGCCAGCCAATTACTTTTTCCCATTTTTTTCGATGCCTACGTGGTATTCGATCGGAATCAAATATCTCGAATAGCCTGATATTCGATCGAATACCTACTCGATCGAACGGTATTCGCTCATCTCTACTAGTAACAAGATCTTTAGAGAGTTCATTACTAGATGATGAACACCCAAATGTTTGAAGTTCGAAATCCGATTCGAACAGCCGCTCACTGTTCGACTGTTCGAACGGATTTCGAACCCCATTATAGTCTATGGGGAACATATACTTGTTAAGGGGGAAACCCAAATCCGTCTCAGGAGGGTCACCAAGTCCACTATGACACCCCAGGAAATTATACCAACACCCTGGAATGACACTGGGACAGCAGGGGAAGCATGTCTGGGGGCATATAAGTCACTTTATTACATGGAAATCCCTGTCAGCTTGCGGTTTTCGCAAGCTAACTTTTTCCCATAGGAATGCATTGGCCAGTGTTGATTGGCCAGTCTTCAGAATTCGGCCAATCAGCGCTGGCTGTGCCGGAGGAGGCGGAGTCTAAGATTGCTCCACACCAGTCTCCATTCAGGTCCGACCTTACACTCCGCCTCCTCTGGCAGAGCCAGCGCTGATTGGCCGAATTCTGAAGACTGGCCAATCAACGCTGGCCAATGCATTCCTATGGGTATGCGGTGATGCAGCAGAGCTGAGCGAGTGCACACACTCACCTCTGCTGTGCAGAGACTCAGCAGTGTTGAGCCAGTTCTGCTCAACTACACCGTGTGTCGGTCGGCTCTGCTGTGTGAGCTCGGCACACACTCAGCTCTGCTGATTCTGTATACTGATTCTGTATACTGGCCAATCAACGCTGGCCAATGCCTGTGGTGATGCAGAGCTGAGTGTGTGCTGAGCTCGCACAGCAGAGCTGACCGGCACACGGTGTAGTTGAGCAGAACTGGCTCAACACTGCTGAGTCTCTGCACAGCAGAGGTGAGTGTGTGCACTCGCTCAGCTCTGCTGCATCACCGCATACCCATAGGAATGCATTGGCCAGCGTTGATTGGCCAGTCTTCAGAATTCGTCCAATCAGCGCTGGCTCTGCCGGAGGAGGCGGAGTCTAATATCGCTCCACACCAATCTCCATTCAGGTCCGACCTTACACTCTGTCTCCTCCGGCAGAGTCAGCGCTGATTGGCTGGAGACTGGCCAATCAACGCTGGCCAATGCATTCCTATGGGTATGCGGTGATGCAGCCATGCTGAGCAAGTGCACACACTCACCTCTGCTGTGCAGAGACTCAGCAGTGTTGAGCCAGTTCTGCTCAACTACACCGTGTGCCGGTCGGCTCTGCTGTGCGAGCTCGGCACACACTCAGCTCTGCTGATTCTGTATACTGATTCTGCATACTGGCCAATCAACGCTGGCCAATGCCAGCGGTGATGCAGAGCTGAGTGTGTGCCGAGCTCGCACAGCAGAGCCGACCGGCACACGGTGTAGTTGAGCAGAACTGGCTCAACACTGCTGAGTCTCTGCACGTCTTCTGTATCTCATTCGGCCAATCAACGCTGCTCAATGCATTCCTATGGGAAAAAAGTTTATCTCACAAAAAACACAATTACACACCCGAATTAAAATATTAAAAAGTTATTTTTAATAACATTCCCACATAAATAAAGGTTATCCCTAGCTATCCCTGCCTGTACATCTATCCCTGTCTCATAGTCACAAAGTTCACAGTCTCCTATGACCCGGATTTGAAATCCACTATTCGTCTAAAATGGGGGTCACCTGATTTCGGCAGCCAATGACTTTTTCCGATTTTTTTCAATGCCCCCGTTGTCGTAGTTCCTGTCCCACCTCCCCTGCGCTGTTATTGGTGAAAAAAAAGCGCCAGGGAAGGTGGTAGGGGAATCAAATTTTTTTGGAGTTTGCCACATGGCGTCCGTATGGAATTGAACATCTCGAACAGCCTGATATCCGATCGAACATGTTTTCATCGGTGCTCATCTCTATTCATTACAGCTTGGTCCAGAATCACATACTCTATGAAAATGTTAGTGACCATTTAAAGAGATGACTGTGTGACAAATGTACATGACATTTACAATCCTGCACAATACTGTTTAACTCACCAAGAGGATCACTGCTGGATAGAGTATATAGTGTCACTGGATCAGATAGATTCCTTACTGCTACAGTACAAACAGGTGAGTTGCCTAGGGCAGCCCCACAACCTTTTTTTTCATCTATTCACTGGAGATTACAGGAATCATATCGCCAGGGAACATACTAACCTAAGGATAAGCAATATCTCATATTTTTCAAATTACTTATTAATGATATTATAGTAAGTCCAAGTTAAAGTCTGTATATCAATTACTGTAATGTACTGTCAATTTTGTATTTTGCATACCTTCCAACAGTGGCGTAACTAGGAATGGCGGGGCCCCGTGGCGAACTTTTGACATGCCCCCCCCCCACACACAACTGACACCGACGTTGAAAACCTCGACCGGCCCCCTCCTCCGCACTCTATTATGTCCCTTAGTGCCCCCTGCACACAGTATTATCCCCCATAGTGGCCCCTGAACACATTATAATGCCCCATAGTGGCTCCTGCACACGGTATTATGTCCCTTACTGGCCCCTGCACACAGTATTATGCCCCTTACTGGCCCCTGCACTCAGTATTATGTCCCTTACTGGCCCCTGCAAACAGTATTATGTCCCTTACTGGCCCCTGCACACAGTATTATGTCCCTTACTGGCCCCTGCACACAGTATATTGTGGGAGCCACATTAAGGGGGAAATTTACATCTGATACTTGTCCCCATAACTATTTTATCTAGTATGATCCCTTTTTGATTTTATGGGAAGAATATGCAAATCTGTCTCCCAAGATGTAAACAGGGAGACAGTGCCTCTGTTTGCTGCCCTCTATAGCAAACAACCCTGAACAACATGCCCGACTTCAAAGAAGCCTTTGCTACATGATGCGAGGTTATAACCAAATCAGTTTCTCAGCGTAACGTAGCGTAGTTGAGAAACTGATTTGGTTATAACCTCGCATCATGCAGCAAAGGCTTCTGTGAAGTCGGGCATGTTGTTCAGGGTTGCTTGCTATAGAGGGCAGCATAACAGAGGCACTGTCTCCCTGTTTACATCTTGGGATACAGATTTGCATATTCTTCCCATGTTCCTTTGCAGTGGAGCAACTATGGCTATAAGTCTCCACACACCTGAGAAGGTGGTCTCTCCCTAAGGAGTGACATTATCCCCACTTTTTGATTTTAGTAGATTTGCATTCTGTAATTTTTTTCATGATTTGGTGTGTATAAATGTCTATTTTCAGCAATATCGACATTAAAAGAAAATTACTAATCTATTGTCATGATAGATATACTCATGTAAAAAAATATTAGTGTCAATTTATAAAGTGTTAGCACTATGTAAATAATTTTATTATTATAGTAGACAAACATATTTTAGAAACCATTTTCAGATTAAAATAAGCAGTATGGAATATACTGTCCTTGAGTTATCCATATATTTTATTTATGTTTTGGTACAGTTTGACATTGTGACACTAGGGGACAGTATGCCTCAGGAGAAGTCTTATCAATACACTACAATCTGACATTACAAAATTTACAAGAAAAGCAATTTGTTTAGTGGGCTGCTGTGTTTTCATATACATAATGTCCAAGGAGATTAATCAGTGAAAGCATTGTAACCCTTATTTCCTCCACAGGTGACCCAAGTGCTTTATTTTAAGAATGTGCTGCAAACATTTATAGTTTAATAAGAAGGAAGGTAATCGTGTTTTCATGTACTGTATGTATATATGTAAAGGTCTTTAGTTAAGCTGTCCAGGGTCGGACTGGCCCGCCAGGGAACCGCTGAACCTGGTGGGCCCCAAGCCCCGACTGTTAAGTCCTCATTTTACTAATGTAGATACAATCGAGCACCTGACCAATGCATCTGCATTTGCCTCAACACACACGGAACATGCAGACAGGAAAGTAGATCGTGAGGTACTTTTCTGTCCGCATGTTCCGTGTGGACACCACGCAGAAAGTACACGGACTCCATTATAGTCTATGGGGTCCGTGTGCTTTCACTGCACACTGCTTGCAAATGTGTTCAGTAGTCTGTTCAGGGGGTCCCCATGCGGACTCCCCAAATGGATTACCGAACGCAGATGTGAACCAGACCTGAGTGTGTAGGTATATAGTATGTGCAATCCCATCCACACATTGCAGAAAAATACACGCAGTGGACCCACTGAAATTTCCAAAACTGTTGTGGTTTTGGAACTCGTAGCATGTCACTTTTACCTACAGGGGGCTGTAGGGGGCTCACAATGTACATTTTCCCCTATCAGTATGTCTTTTTGGAATATGGGAGGAAATCCACGCATACAAGGGAAAAACATACAAACTCCTTGTAGATGTTATTCCTGGCAGGATTCGAACCCAGGACTCCAGCGCTGCAAGGCTGCAGTGCTAACCACTGAGCCAACGTGTTGCCCCTAGTACACAGTATATTGAGATGATCAGGATGTAGCCCAACAGTGAGATACAGCTCAAAAACCCTGTGGAATAAATAGCAGAGAATTTCAATGTATGTTTTCCACAGCGTTTTTCATTGAGATTTTGATGCATTTTCGCGACACTTTCTCCTGATTGCGCAGCTAAAAGTAACTGGCCATGCTTTTAGAAGCGCACACATTTTAGAGTTTGCGGCTGTTCCGCATTTTTTTTTTCCTGCTGTGTGTGGATGAGGTAAATTTGATTACATTTCATTCACTTTGCTGATTTTGTAAAACAAATTATTTTTCTTTTCTGTAGTAGAGAAAGATGTTGTGTTTCAGCAATGTGGGGTTTCAGGTATTTATGGTCTATCCTGAGCATAGGCCATAAAAAAGATTAACCCTGGACAACCCCTTTAATATACATTACACAGTTTAACACCCCCCTTCTGCACAGCGTGTTAGCCCCATCACTGCTCCCACAGAATATAATGGCCCCATCATTGTTCCGCATACATTATGGGGAACCAGTGAAGAGACCACTGTATGGGGGAAGACCAGTGAAGTGGCCATAAAAAATTTGGCCCACACATCCTTAAAAGAGGTTGTCTATAAATTGGAGTAATCACTGTGGTGGCCACCAGGGAGGTGTAAAAATAGAAAAACAAATTTAAAAAAAAGTATACTCACCTGTCCCCAGCACCCCGTTGTCCCCTGCCTGTGTCTGTTCGGTCTCATGGCTTCATTTCTGGAAATTCTGTACCTAACTAGTCTCAGCGATCACATGAGGTGCAGGACTCCCAGCAAGGAGGCGCCAGCACGAGACCGAATGGACACTGGCAGCGCACAACGGAGCACCGGGGACAGATGAGTATGCTTTTTTATTTATTAGTTTTTTATTTTACACTTCCTGCCCGGGACATGAGTTGCTCCAAATCCTGGACAACCACTTTAAGGGCTAGTTCACACGGGAGAAGTTGGCAGCGGATTTTGAGGCGGAATCCGCCTCAAAATCCGCTGCCAAAAATGGCTTCCAATGACTTCAAAGGCAGCCGCTCGCTTATTTTTTCCGCTAGCTGGTAGTGGAAAAAAGAAGTGAGCTGCCCTATCTTGCTGCAGATTCCACAGCTGAAGAAGTCTCAGCATCCGCGGTGCGATGCTCTGTCCCATTCATTTGGGCCTAATCCGGAGCAGAATGCCACGACGGGATGCCTGGCATCTGCGACGGAATATTCACACGCGGATTTCATGTATCTCCGTGTGAACTAGCCCTAAAGGATTTATTCTATCTTTCTAATATTGATGGTCTGTCCTTAGGATAAGCCATCAATATTACAACAGGCAGGACCTCTGCAGATCAGCCTTTTCTAGGACCAAGCAGCTACAGGGAATAGTAGCATTTCTACGAGCCATGCTGTTCACTTGCCATACAAGGTGTAGCAGTACATTTAGGTAGTGCACATGGTATAGTATGTGAGCAGCATGGCTCCCGACATGTTATTACCTTTAGCCGTCGTGTCATGGTACCGCTGATCTGCAGGGTCATGGCGGTGGGGCCCTAGAAACAATTCCACTGGTGGGTCCTAGACACCCTAGGCCGACCCTGAAGCTGTCTATAGCTAAACAGAAGTGATCAGAAATTGGCACCTGTGGAAAGACGTGAAAATTGCTGTTCACAGACGCTCTCCATCCAATCTAGCTGAGCTTGAGGTATTTTACAAAAATCTTAGTCTCTAGATCTGCAAAGCAGGTAGAGACATACCCCAAAAGACTTGCAGCTGTAATCGCAGCTAAAGGTGGCTCTGCAAAGTATTGATAAATTATGTTACAAGGCCGCAGTCTTATTACGTCTCTTTGACTGGCGTTACAGAGGATAAGCAGTAGGTCCCCATAAAGGCTGAGCTGCTCTCTGCCCACCTTCCATCTTTGTCATGGGTCCCAGCCCACTACCACCTAAAACATATCTAACATATGTTTCTGTTGGTGCACAGTTGCAATGACGAGACTGGTCCAGGGGGCTGGCCTACTGCCCCTTACCTCCTCACACAGCCCAACCAGAAGTCCCCTTGTCCTGGTTGGAATATAACCAGCTCCTGGCCTTCCTTCGCAAATTCTCTTTTGCTTCAGCTGCTTTCCTCTAACCTGACTGATTTGGAGAGTACCCTCTCACATTCGATACCATGGCATGTACACTCTCTTTCTCGTATTCTCCTCTGAGAGACAACATGGGACAGCCCTTCCTACACTAGTTTCTGGGAAAGTGAGCATTTTTGGTTTTCACCTACTGATTGGGACAGGTCGTTCTTATTTTATCCTGGGGTTTCTGATTGTTGTTGGCGCTGTGATTCTGAAAAGGGAAAGCTCCTTCATAATTGGTGATACTGCAGAGCAATTAAGCCCTACTTGGACTTAGTATTTGACCTCTACAACAAAGTTAGTGGTTACGCTTTCACACCCTCTCCTCAGCTGTCTTTTCTTTTCATCTTCCTTGGCAAGATATCAGCGGTCAAGAAGGATCTCCTGCGGCACTTTCTTTCAGCCATCAGAATGGTCATACTCAGAAACTGGTGCAGCAATTTTGTTCCCTCCCTTGTTGAATTTCTGCTGGAGCTTCTCCGTATTCAGAGGATGGAGACTTTGGTAATGGAGGACTCTCCCGAATCCTCCAAATTTGAGACCCTCTGGTGGCCATGGGTATTATTTCAGGCGTCCACCAAGTTCTCTATCCTTTTCTCCTGACTCTGGTTTCCCTCAGGTTTTCCTTTGAGGCCCCTCCCATGGTAATGACATGTCCCTTCCATACTGTTTTGTCCTTCCCCTTCTTGAGTATCTCTCGTGTTTGTTTACCCTCCTATCCTCCCTGATCATAACAATTTTTTTCTTTGTCTTTCTTTTGTATTGCCACTGTAGGCTATGTATTTATTTGTTTATGTGGGGGTTCTCCATTGTAGCACCTGCCACATTTTTTTGCAGATTCCCTCTCTCAGTGGCCTTCTTGATCTAACCTCACCATTTGGTTCAGTCTCTTGGCAGACAATCATGTTACTTGACAATCTCTAACAACAAGTTTTCTCTTCATATGAAACAAATAAGTTCAGTGGATTAAGAGAGCAGCATGGTGGCTCATGATTTGGGGCTTTATTACCCCTTTTCCAATTACATAGCCCAGGTACTTGGCTTCCTCTAGCCCTAAAGCACATTTCTCAGGGTTGATAGTAAGGCCTGCCTCACTTATGGAGTCTAATACTGCCTGCACCTTACAGAGGTGACTTCCCCAGTCTGGGCTATGAATGACCACATTGTCCAGGTAAGCCGCTGCGTAGTCACGATGTGGCCACAAGAACTGGTCCATCAACCTCTGAAAGGTAGCAGGAGCTCCATGCAAACCAAATGGCTTAATCCTGTACTGGAACAGACCTCCTGGAACAACAAAGGCTGTTTTCTCTTTGGCTTCCTTAGACAAAGGTATTTGCCAGTAACCTTTTGTAAGGTCCAGTGTGGTTATGTACCTGGCATTACTCAACTTCTCAATATGAGCAGCAATAGAGTATAATAGAAACACTCTGCCAGGGGACCTATCAAGATACCTAAATATAAAATCAATAGATTGACTATATACTGATCAATATTCACATAAGTTGCCCCCTAGTCAAGATAGTCACTGCTGCAACACACTACCCCTCCCCTCATGCAAAGGTATACTAATGTTTAATTCCCTGCATGTAGATGTAAATCCTTTTCCTCAATGCGTTTCACTTGTAGATTATTACAAGATCATCATGAGATATATGCCTCTTACTAAAGATACGGAGAGCAAGGATGCAGTGTGGTCAAAACCGCAGTTCTCACAGCCTTGATGGTAGGCTCCAGTACTTAGAGAAGCAGACACCGAATGCTGCACGCAATGGTGTTTAAATAGACCACAGTGTATATGCTGGCTCTGGCTCTGCTCCCTCCCCTCTGGAGTGCCAATCAGATCATCAGACCCCAACACACCTCTGATGACAGGCCGGGAAAGAGGGGACGGAGTCAACGATGTAAATAAGTACTAGGCAATCAAGAGGAAAGACTACAGTGGAGTATATAACATCAATAAATTAGAGATCCAGCAACAGCACTACATTCCATGCTAATAAACTACCAGAAAAAGGCAAAATACACATATATATCCTGAATATGTAATTCCGAGACACAGTGATCTATACACAGATCCAATGACACTGTAATGAGGTTGAAACACGAGACAAACACAGCTGCCTATTCAGCGCTTATAATGCAGAACAATGGGGTATGATTAATGGAGTATGATTAAGAGCCCTATGCTCTATCACCCACTAATGCTAATTTTTTTTTGGGGTGGTGGGAGGAGTGTGTGAACAGTGGACTGGCTACATCCCACTTTGGCTCAGATTTATAGATGATATCATGATAATCTGGTCAGGACCCATTGATGCTTTCCATGATTTTACATCTTTCTTGAATTGTACTGAACTTAACCTTCGTTTTATATCCTTTGCTCATGAAAAAGAATTCCCTTTCTGGATATCAGGATTCCATCACTGAAGTAGGGAATTTAGAGACCACATTATTTAGGAAGTAAATGGCGACAAACTCCCTTCTTCGATGGGATAGTCATCATCCCCAGCTCCAAGGGACAGTTTGTCCTGGTACTGAGGAACTGTTCTACAGCAACTTTGTATGATATTCTGAGTGATATATGATATTCTAGAACTTTGTTCTAAAAAACAAAATAGCACTCCTTCCCTTCCGTGACAACAGTGTCATACATGTGGGCATGTGGGCATTAAATGGGCACTGGATGCTCTGAGGTATTACCTACTGGGCAGAAAATGTGTGGGCTTCAGTTTCGTCACACAGTAAGGGGCAGATGTAAAGTAGCACTGTGTGGCTTTAGGAATATAGATTTAGATTGTTGGTATTTTGATGCCACATTTTCAGATATCCTAATATTGTTCCTACAAAATAGGGTCACTAATAGGCTCTGCAAAAACAACATGGCGTCCAGAAACCTGTCTCCCTCTAAATCTATACCCCAAAAGCTTAAAAAAACAGTGCTCCTTCTCTTCTGAGACCTCCTGTGTTCCAAAACAGCAGTTTACATCCACATATAAAAGTTATTTGTACCCTGGATACCTCACTTAAAAGTTTTAGGAGTTCATGCCTCTCTTGACACAAAGTGGGCAGAACATGTTCGGCACCGAAATGACATATTTCTTGAAAATTTCAATTTTCACATAAATTTTTGGGGAGCACTCTTGGACTCAAAATGATAATAATAAACCTTGAGAAATTCCTTGAGGGGTGTAGGTTTTAAAATGGGATCACTTTTGGAGGGTATCTCTTAGGGGGCATTCACACGGAGGAAGTTGGCACTGATTCTGGTGCGATAACTCACGCCAGAAATAAAGCCTCCCATTGACTTCAATGTGTTCTGTTTTCTGTGCGGAACCCATTGAAATCAATGGGAGGTTTTTTTCCCATTGAGTTCAATGGGTTCCACATGGAAAACGGAACCCATTGAAGTTAACAGGAGGCTTTAATTCTGCACTGATTCTGATGTGACTTATTACGTCAGAATCAGCGCCAAATTACTCCGTGTGAATGGCCCTTTATACTAGTACTTTAGGGGTGACATGGTGCTATAAAACTGTGTCAGCAAAATCTGTTCTTCAAAACCCAAATAATGCTCCTCCCTTGTGTTAGTAACAAGTATGATATACAGAGAGCAATTTATGCCAAGAGCTACACACACATACACAAAATCAGTACCTCCTAGGGAGGGAGCCTTGTGCTGCTGTTTGGGCTAAGGGAAAACAGATTATCATTCATAATCTTTCTTTCCCCCTATGCCCAACAGCAGCACAACTGGGGATTTAGCAAGTATTGTTTCCCCTAGGGCGGGTCCTCCTGGTAGGCTGATGCCAAGACGGAGTGCCCAAATGCTGTAGCATCGGCCGTACGCCAGTCCAATCTGTAGTGTTTGGCAAAAGTCAGCTGTGAGCTCCATGAAGCTGCTGCACATATCTGGTCTAGAGAGAGGAACCGTGTCTCTGCCCATGATGTCGCCACTGCTCAGGTGGCAAGGGCTCGTAAGAAATCTGGAACAGGAAGATTCTGGGCCCGAAGGGAACAACTGATGGCTTCCCTGATCCATCTAGACAGGGTTACCTTTGATGCTTTAGCGCCTCTATTGTGGCCAAACACATTAACCAGAAGATTCTCTGATCTTCGGAACGGTGCTGTACGGTCTAGGTAAATACGTAGTGCTCTTACCAGATCCAGTGTGTGTAGCTTCTCCTCCTGCTCCGTATCAGGAGAGGGAAAGAAGCCTGGTAGGGTGATCACTTGGTTGGTGTTCTGAAGTGTTGGTACCTTTGGCAAAAATCCCGGAACGAACCTTAGCTGTACCCTGTCAGGGAAGAAGGTTATGAAAGGTTCGGAGGCCGCTAGGGCCTGCAATCCGCCAACCTTCTTGGCGGAGGTTATTGCCAGCAGGAAAGTCACCTTAAATGACAGGTACTTCCTGTCCACTTCAGATAATGGTTCGAAGGGGGGCGCACAGAGCCCTTGTAGAACCGCGGCCAGGTCCCACCTGGGGACAGGGGGCCATACCTGGGGGCGGAGCCTGGCAGCCCCCCTAAGGAACTGTTTGACAAGAGGATCTTGTGATAACCGTGTCTCCAGGAGAGCAGATAGAGCTGACACTTGAACCTTGTGGGTGGCAGGTGCTAGTCCTCTCTCCAGGCCGTTCTGTAAGAACTCTAGGACTGCATCTCTGCCTGTACACCAATCTCGGAATATCCGGGCGATCCTTTGGTAGCTCTGATTGGTTGCTTCTGCTCTTGAATGGGCTAAGGTACTTAGCACTCCCTGGGACAATCCTCTGTCTGCGCGTATGGCGCGGTTAACCTCCAGGCAGTGAGGTTGAATTTGTCTAGGCCCAGGCACGGCCGACTGTTCGGTGACACCAGGTTCCTGACTGGTGGAAGCCTCCAGTAGTTCCCCCGACTCATAAGGATAAGGTCGGTGAACCATGCCCTTTTTGGCCAGAACGGCATGATCACTATTGCCGAAGTCTGGTCCTGCCTGAGTTTCGCCAATACCTTTGGGATCATCGGGATGGGAGGGAACACGTATGCCAGTTCGAACCTCCATGGTATTGACAGGGCATCCACAGCCAAAGGTTTGTCTTCCCGGTACAGGGAGCAAAACCTTTCTACTTTGGCATTGTGTTGGGTGGCCATCAGATCCACCTCGGGGAGACTCCACCTCCTGGTCAGGTAGTGGAAGATGTCCTGATTCAAGGAACATTCGCCTTCGGTCGGGCGGCCTCTGCTTAGTTGATCCGCTAGGATGTTCAGGCGGCCCTGGATATGTACCGCGGCCAGCTGGGAGAGGTTCCGTTCTGCCCAGGAGAAGATCAGGTTGGTGACTTGCAGGAGTGAGGGGGACCTGGTTCCTCCCTGCTTGTTGATATAGTGGACTGTCGTCAGATTGTCTGATCTTACTTTGACCGCTTTCCCTCGTAGAAGTGGTGCAAATGACAGAAGGGCTCGATGAACTGCGGTAAGCTCGCGCCAGTTGGATGAGTGCGTCCTCTCCCGCTGATTCCATGTAGCTTGAACCGGGGTCTCCCCCAGATGAGCTCCCCAGCCTGTGAGGGAGGCATCTGTAGTCAACAGGGTCCAGGCGGGCTGGACCGAGGACTTCCCATCTCGCAGATGGGTCCACCAGGGCAAGGTTTGCCGGGTGCTGATGGTTAACTGGATTGGCTTCTGTAAACCTGAAGGACTGTGATTCCAGACTCTCAAGATCTCGTTCTGTAGAAGGCACATATGCCATAGGGCCCAAGGAACTGCATCTAGGGTAGCGGACATCAATCCAAAGACCTTCATAGCCGTCCTGATGGTGACCTTCCGTGTAGAAGACAAATGATATGCTGCCCGAGCAATTTTCCTTTTGCGAGGAGAGGTTAGAGAGACCGTCATGTTGAGAGAGTCTAGAATAAGTCCCAGGAACTGAACTCGTGTTGATGGCACCATTACTGACTTCTGCCAGTTTACCAGCCACCCCAGCTTGTCTAGTAGAGCTACGACGGTCTGCACCTGCGTGGTAAGAACCTCCTTTGAATGAGCCTTCAGAAGCCAGTCGTCCAGGTACGGGACTATGAATATGCCTTGAAGGCGCAGGGCGGCAGCGACCAGAGCTATGACCTTTGTGAAGGTGTGGGGGGCGGAGGATATGCCGAACGGGAGGGCTGCGAACTGGAAGTGCGCCTCTTTCCCTTCTATGTATACGGCAATCCTTAGGAACTTTCGGTGTGCCGGAAAGATGGGTACATGGAGGTAGGCATCCTTCAGGTCCAGAGTGACGAAGTGATCTCCAGGGCGCATGAAAGGTAGCACTGACCTGATGGTCTCCATGCGAAACCGCAGCCTGCGGATAAAGCGATTCAGATACCTGAGATCGATGATCATACGTCACTCGCTTGATGACTTGGGGACCAAAAAGACTGGAGAATAGATGCCTGTGCCTTGATCTGCGCGAGGAACCACCTCTAGCGCGGCTTTGTCCACGTACTCCTGAATCAATTTCTCCAGATGAAGTTGTTTGGGGCCCTGAAGAGGACGGGTTCTTACCATCTTCTCTGGCGGCTGGGCAACAAAATTAATTTTATAGCCTTCCTGGATTGTCTGGATGACCCAGGGGTCCCGAATATTCTGGCGCCAGGCATCCACATAGTGGGAAAGACGGCCGCCCACCCCGGGGGCGAGGAGAGGGGAGGTAGGGTGGAAGGATTAGAAGGAGGTGCCCTTACGTTTACGAGAGGAGCCCCGACCTCTACCTCTGCCGGATCGTCGCTGGCATCTAGTTCCTCTTCTGGAGGTGCCTCTTCCTCGAAAGGAGGGACTCCGACCTTCAAGGGGCTGTGGCAAATTCTTGCCTTTGGAGTCGGCCAGAGATTCCATAATCATAGTCGAGCTCCCTCCCGAACAGCCGTCCCGGCTCAAAGGGGAGACCACACAGGCTATTCTTGGAGGTGAGGTCAGCCTTCCAGGGCTTCAGCCACAAGCAGCAGTAGCCAGTGCCATAGATCTGGCGGCCAGACGGGTCTGAAAATGGGTCGCCTCCATCAGATGATCCACCAGCAGAGAGATGTCCGACATTGTTGCCAGGAGGTCATCTCGATCCACTCCGGAATCTATGTCCTTAGCAAGTGACGAGAGCTCTGCCCACAGACCAGTGGCCACCTCGTTCGCAACCATGCCCAGGGAGGCCTGGGCCGAGGAGGCCGAATAAACTCGTCTCAGTGATCCTTCCACCCGACGATCCATCAGATCCTTGAGACTCGACCCGTCCTCTGTCAGGAGGACAGTGCGCCTTGACAGCTTCGCCACAGCGACGTCAACCTTCGGCGGAGGACCCCACGCCTTTAGCTGACCCTCAGGGACCGGGAAGGTCTTAAATCGCTTGGATGGCGCAAAGGGTTTTTCCGGGTGCCTCCATTCGCTCTCCATCAGGCAAAGCATTTCCGAGGACGGTCTGAAGGTACGAGACCTTCGACTTGGGCCTTCACCACCTTCCCGGTCTCTGATCCTAAGTGTCTTGAACACCCTGGACATCTTCTCTAAGGGGAAGATCTCCTTTTCCTCCTCAGAATCGGATGATGACTCCACGTCCCTAAGGCGCAGGTTCTCCAGGGGTGGAAGGGACAACTCGCAGTCCAGCCGTGGTCTTTTGGCTGAGGACTCCATCCTTTTCATGGAGTCCTGGACGAAGCCCTTCACCCAGGATACCATCTCCCGCATGGGGGTTGCCTCAGAAGGGGGGGCTCTACATCCTGGACAAAAACGAAACTGGGAGTCGTCAGTCAGTGGGACTCTGCAGGTAGCACATGAAAGATGTTTCCTCTTTGCCACGGCCTTCCTCCGAGGAGGAACAGTAGAGGAGGAAGAAGAAGACATTTTGAGAAGGAACAAAGAAAAAGAATACTAACAACCTTTGCCCTCCCATAGTGGGAACCGCTACCACCCCTTCCCCCTGGCCGCCTCCCCCAAACCTGAATCAACGGAGCTGCTTTCTAGGACAAATTGACCAAGGAGCTTCTCTAGTTGAGGTGCCAGTAACCGGAGCAACAGGCACTGAAAGATGGTTTTGGAGGGGATATATAGGCCAGGGGGCGGAACTAAAAAGGGGCACGCAATCTTTTTTTTTTTTTTTTTTTTGGGGGGGGGGCAAAGGCAAAAACTCACAGAGGGGGGGCCCCTCAATACTGACAGGATCCCCAGAAGCTGGAGGGGGCCCGCCCCCTCAGGAACCCCGGCATCCGCTCGTCTCCAGGGGGTTTCGTTCGCCCGCCGCGCGAACCGCATACCGCGCATGCGCGGCGGACGAGTAGGGCGGCGGACCCGGGGAACCAAAAAAAAACGGTTCCCAGGAGAAAGGGTCCTAGACACGCAGGGAAGCCCGGCTCCGGCGCGGCAGCACTCCAGGCGCATGCATGAGCCGGCAGGCTCCCCCGGCGGGGGAGGAAGCAGCAGAGGCTCAGAAGAGCAAAAAGAAAGGAAAAATATAGCAAAGTCTTCCGCTTGTCAGATAAGAAGGAGGGGGGAGAGAGAGTAGCAGACCCCTACTCCCCCTACCACCTGTCCTGTCCCACAGGACAGAAAAAAACACAAGGGAGGAGCATGTCTTCCGGCCTCTTATAGGGGTGAAAAGCTGTTAGGTAATTAAAAATTCCACCTGTCCTAACAGCTCATTAGGGGCAGGAATACCCCAGTTGTGCTGCTGTTGGGTGAAGGGGGAAAGGGTGTGCTCTAGGGGTTCTGCAAATCTGATATGGTACCCAAAAACTATTCCAGCAAAATATCCCCTCCAAAAGTCAAATAGCTCTCCTTATATCCCATGTACCTATACAACAGTTTACAATCACACATGGGCTATTGCTCAGGAGAAATTGTGCAACAAATTTTGAGATGCCTTTCCTCTTCAAAGCTTCAAAGGACTTAGCTCCTGACAGTTATCTATCTAGAGACATTATTTGCCAGGGTATTAGAGATATGCATATACTTCCCTCAGGACACGTGCTAGTGTAGTATAGAGGACACTTGCAATTTTAGAACTTCTAGTTTTATCTGACTTGATTAAAAGTTAAATTGATTAAATGTTTTATTGATATTTTCTTTTCAACACCATCTATACTGTGATCTCTGTTTAATTGGGATGGTTTAGAACCCGCTGTGATTTCCTTCTTATCTGTGCACTGCTGAATGCTCAAAGATCAGTGTACATCCACATATGGGGTATTTCTGTGCTCGGAAGAAATTGCATAACAAACTGAAAGATGCATGTTCTCCTTTAACCCAGCGCAGCACCTCCCATGAGGCGACCTGAAGCGACCGCTTCAGGCGGCGCTATGTCAGGGCCCTGGGGAGGGCGGCATTTTTGCTTACCTAAGCCAGTCCAGGACAAGCTGTTCTGGACTGGCTTAGCGTCACCATCACCGAGTGTTGGATTGGGGACGCCCTGTGGATGCAGCGCTCCTCCAGCGGCTTCCCCTCACGTTCAGGCAGAGAGCAGGTCCTCTCCCTGCCTGCTCTCTGCCTGCTAACGCCGCTCCGCCACGCCCCCTTCGCTCCGCCCCGCCCTCTACTCTCCGCCCCACCCCCTCCGCTCCGCCCTCTCCTCCCTGGGGGGGGGGCAAAAAAGATAGGTTCACCCCTGCTTTAACCCATTGTAAATGTGTAGATTTTAGGGCTAAATTAATGTATTATTAAAAAAATGAAATGTCTAAATTTCATTTGAATTACTCGAGGATGCAGTTTTGAAATAGGTTAATTTATGGGTGGTTTCTAATATAAAGGCCTTTAAAAGTCCCTTAAGAAATGACGTGGTCCTTAACACACGGGAAATTTTCTTGTAAAATCTTCTTGGAAATTTTCTCAGAAAATCACAATTACGCTTGTAAGCTTTCTAATGTCCAAAATAAATTGAAGAATAACTAAGGGATAATGCTGATGTAAAGTAGAGATATGGTCGATAATATTTATTAATGTATTTCAGTGGTTTGACTGTCTGTCTGAAAAGCAGAGCATTTCACATTTTGAAAATTGCAAATTTTTCAATTTTCCTATTTTTTTTTATAAATAAATACAAAAAATATTGATCAATGTTTACCACTAACATGAAGTACAATGTGTCATTAACCCTTTCATCGCCAGGCACGTAGCTATACGTGCTCCCAAGGTGGCACTTCAGTAGCGGAGGACGTAGTTACTACGTCCTCCCTACTAATGCCGATATCTCTGGACTGCATCAACATATCTTGATGCTTTAAAATGCATTTTAAAGAAGAGACTCTCATCTTTAAAATGATACCAGTAACTTGATGATTTTACTTACAGTTTTGTAGTGATTCACTGTTGAAAACACTATTTGGCATTGAGATCCAACTGCAGATCTCAATTCCCGACAGCGTTTAAACAGTGAATCGCTCCAAAACTGTAAATCCAATAATCAAGTTCTTGATATCATTTTAAAGATGGGATTCTCCTCTTTAAAATGCAATTGAAAGCATCAAGATATGTTGATGCAGTCCAAAGATATAGAGCTCCAAAATGTCCACCCCCCTCCTGTCTAAGTAAGCAATTTGCGATCTCTAACAAGAAAGGAAGAGGAACACGAGCAGTTCAGCAGACAGAGAGAGACAGAGAAACAATCTGACTCTCTGCATAACTTGTATGTGACAGCAGGAGGGGGGTGGCAGGGACTCTATTGTCCCTATTAACCCTTCTCCTGCCAATCAGAGCGTATACTATACATTTGTCTCTGATTGTCACATACAGTTATAATGTAATTCCCCCCTGAGCTTTACTAGTGGGGTATTCTTATGTTATACCTCCTGAACATAACCAGGAAGTTTATTGGCGCTGTGACCCAGACGTTTACCATTGTCCAGGTCGCAGCACCAAAAAAAAAGTCGCACCAAACACTTACACAACATATACATAAAGTCGCAAATAAAGTTTACATTTCACCCAATCCCTGTCCTGTCTATACCTGAGCTTTCTACAGTAAAATACGTCTCTAGTGATATCCGTTACACGCTAAAATAATAGTAATAACGATTATCACTAGAGATGAACGTATAGGTTGCTAAAATTTTTATAGGGGGATGGAAAATAACATTTTTATGTAAAGTCCTATTTAATTTGCATGCACAAAATGGGATGGCGCATTTCTGCGATTTTGGCGATTCTTTAACACCCGCCCCTGTAAATATATACATGCGTGGTATGTATGAACTCCTCACATATTGCAGTTTTATGTACAGTACATTATGTTTGCAGAAAGGGATTTCTTGAGCCGTACTTTAGTGGCAAATTTTAATTTTTGCGCAATTTTTGCTAGCAATCTCTGTTTGCCGCAAAGTTGAATGAAGGTGCTTGTATATATAAACTATTAATGTCAGGATTCGCGGACGCCATGGCTTCCCTGCCAGGCGGCGCATGCCCCGGAGGCGTGTCAGTGATTCCTCTGGCCGTGTTTAGTACACTAAGGGGTTAAGTTGCCTCCTTGGTGTCGGCTTGACTGGCAGGGTGTCTGGCCAGTCATTCCCATCTGTGATGGGTGGGGTTGTTTCCCAGTTCCGATTTAACTCCACTCACCCATCTTCATTTGCCTGCTATAGGTTCTATATACTTTGGTATTTCCAGGTTCTGTATTCTTGTACACTTGCTACGAACTCTTAATCTTTGTTTTCCCTTCCTGTTCCTTGCCTGCTTCGTCTTCTGGTTTATTTCAGCATTCTACTTCTTACCTATACCTACTACTGGTCTAGCTTGAACTCTATACAGCTATTGTTCTCTGTTACCTGCCGCTACTAGTTATTCCCTGTTTCATTTTACATCTCAGCCCACTGTAGGGTTATTATAGGGAATCTATTTAGGTTCCTGTGAGGGGCGCCCTTGTAAGGACGTTACTCTGACGTTTGGCAGGTTCAGTCAGGGGTTCTTATAGGGCAAGTTTCCCAACCTGCTCCCGCCCACGTTCCAGGACTTGCACTCAGCCGTCACCAATCCAGGTCAGTGTCTTACATTATAGCAGGCCCCTATCCCAGACAGCACTCCCGGTGGTTCAGAATGAGTACCGAGCTCTCGGTCACTGATCGCCTGGATGAGCTGTCAAATCATGTGCAGGGAATGGCTGGGTTAATAACTCAAGTCTCACAACGTCTGGACGCATTGACAACTTCAGTTTCAGACGTTGGGAGCCCACCAGTATCTCCACCTGTCTTCCCTGAACACAGTGTCCGGCCTAGTTCTAAAATGCTCCTACCAGATCGCTTTGATGATAAACCTGACAGGTTCCGGACTTTCCGGGAATCATGTCGCCTCTATTTTCGTTTTAATTATTTCCCCTCTGAAGCAGAGAAAGTGGCGATTGTGGTATCACTCCTTCAAGGGGCTCCTCAGGATTGGGCTCTAGCCCTTCCTTCAGGGGCCGCTGAATGGAATTCCTTAGACAAATTTTTTCTGTCACTTGGCCAGGTTTATGATGACCCCAACCGTGCAGCTTTGGCAGAAACCCATTTGTTGTCTATTCAGCAAGGTCGCCGCACAGCTGAAGAATATTGCTCTGAATTCCGCCAGTGGTGCTCGCAGACCGGATGGTCTGACGGACCCCTTAAGACCCTTTTCTGACAAGGATTATCTGACATGATAAAAGACGCCATGGTAAGCCATCCCGTTCCTGAGTCCCTGGGCGACTTTATGACATTGGCCGTGACCATTGACAGGAGGCTTAGGGAAAGACTCAGAGAAAGGCAAGCAGGTTCCACCTTGCAGGTTAGGTCAGGCCTATCTTCTAAATCTTCTTCTGTCACCGCTAACGCCATTCCTTCCCAGCCCCCTTCACCATTTCCCTCTCAGACCTCTAGAGAGGAACCCATGATATTGGGCTCCACAGCTGCTGCTAGAAGGAAGCATCGCTTGGAGAACACCTTATGCTTGTATTGCGGTAAACCCGGACATTTTTTGAGAGATTGCCCATCCAGACCAAGACCGCCACAGGAAAACTCCAGCGCCTGAGTGATCTCCGGGAGGGTCACTCAGGCGTACAGGTATCTCCTAACTATTCAGATAAATTATTGCTACCAGTGACTCTGTTTTTTGGGCCCAAAACTTTTGCCTGTCAGGCAATGGTGGATTCAGGAGCTGCAATGAGTTTTATCCATGTGGCCGTGGCACAAGCCTTGGGGCTACCGTTAATTCCATTGTGTGCCCCCTTTTCAGTTTCTGGTGCAGATTTTACTCCCCTGTCTGAGGGAAGGATACAATTTCGCACTGCAGAGGTCATGTTAAAAGTTGGGTGTCTGCATTCTGAAAAAATTTCATTTTTTGTTATTGAGAAATTAACTGTTGATATTATTCTCGGCTTGCCTTGGCTCCGCCTCCACAATCCTGTATTTGATTGGGAAACTGCTGAGTTGGTGAAATGGGGGAATTCATGTACTTCTCATTTAAATACCGTTCAGTCTCCTTTATGTTCAGTTAATTGTAACCCTGAGCTCCCTGACTTTATTTGTGATTTCAAAGACGTCTTTGACGAGGCCGCTGTGGAAATTTTACCTCCACAACGGCCTTACGATTGTGCCATAGAACTCGTTCCTGGAGCCAAGCTTCCTAAAGGTCGCATTTTTAACTTGTCAGCCCCTGAGCGAGAGTCTATGCGCCAATATGTTAAGGAAAGTTTGGTGAAAGGACACATTCGGCCATCCGTTTCCCCTGTTGGTGCTGGTTTTTTCTTTGTTGAAAAGAAAGATGGAGGTCTCCGCCCGTGTATTGATTATAGGGAGCTCAATAAAATAACGGTTAAGGATCAGCATCCTCTTCCTCTGATACCGGATCTTTTCAATCAGGTGGTCGGCGCCCGGTGGTTCTCTAAAATCGATCTCCGGGGAGCCTACAACCTAATCCGGATTAAAGAGGGAGATGAGTGGAAGACGGCTTTCAATACGCCGGAGGGCCACTTTGAGTATCTAGTCATGCCCTTTGGTTTATGTAATGCCCCAGCCGTCTTCCAGCGTTTCGTAAATGATATTTTCAGGGATCTATTGGGCCGTTTTCTAGTCATTTATTTGGATGATATTCTCATATTCTCCCCAGATTGGGAGTCCCAT
This sequence comes from Leptodactylus fuscus, assembly GCF_031893055.1. Classification (NCBI taxonomy): domain Eukaryota; kingdom Metazoa; phylum Chordata; class Amphibia; order Anura; family Leptodactylidae; genus Leptodactylus; species Leptodactylus fuscus. The sequence continues at coordinate 84,855,567 of NC_134270.1, read as the reverse complement.
CAGCAGCATGTGAGAGAGGTCCTCTTAAGGTTGCGCCAGAATCAACTTTGCGCCAAGATTTCCAAATGTCAGTTTGGAGTCCAGGAGGTAGGATTTCTGGGATACATACTCACCCCTGGTTCAATAGGTATGGATCCACAGAAAGTATCCGCCGTGATTCACTGGGTAAAACCGACAACATTGAAAGAGATCCAACGTTTTCTGGGTTTCGCAAATTATTATCGAAAATTCATTACAATTTTTTCTACTATTGCCAAACCTCTTACTGACTTGACAAAAAAGGGGGCTGATCCTACCACCTGGACATCTGAGGCCAAATTAGCATTTGAGACTTTAAAGAAATGTTTCACCACTGCTCCAGTCCTGGTCCACCCTGACCCCACTCGTCCTTTTGTGGTGGAGGTTGATGCCTCCGAGACGGGGGTTGGCGCTGTCCTGTCTCAGGGGGTAGATCCATTCACTAATGTTCAACCCATTGCATTTTTCTCCAGAAAATTCTCCACTGCAGAAGCCAATTACGATATAGGTAACAGGGAGTTGCTGGCTATAAAATGGGCCTTCGAAGAGTGGAGACATTTTCTGGAGGGTGCCAAACATAGAATTACAGTGTTAACTGACCATAAAAACCTGTTATACTTAGATAACGCCAAGAGGTTGAATCCCCGTCAGGCGCGGTGGGCGCTGTTCTTCACCAGATTTAATTTTATAGTTACCTATCGTCCAGGGTCTAAAAATATTAAGGCCGATGCCTTGTCCAGGAGTTTTGGAATTTGTAGAATCCCAAATGAAGAACCTGAAAATGTCCTCTCTCCTGGGGTAGTTGTCGCAACCCTGACTCCAGATCTGATATCTGCTCTTGCGGATGCACAGGGCTCCGCCCCTGATGCCTTGCCACCCGGTAAGCTTTGTCCCGGGTCACCTTCGCTTGAAAGTTCTGGAGGAGGTCCACTCCTCGGTACTAGCTGGTCACCCGGGCATTGCCGGCACTGGTTATTTGTTGTCTCGCACCTATTGGTGGCCGTCCTGGCAACGTGATGTCAAGGGGTTTGTACAAGCCTGTGAAACCTGTGCTAGGGCAAAGGTTCCCCGACAGCTCCCAGCAGGACTATTGCATCCACTCCCTTTACCCAGCAGACTTTGGTCCCATTTATCAATGGATTTTGTCACAGACTTTCCCCTCTCCAAGGGAAAGTCCGTAATCTGGGTGGTGGTGGATCGTTTTACTAAAATGTGTCATCTTATAGCGTTAAAGAAATTACCCACAGCTAAATATCTTGCAGGGTTGTTTATCCGCCATGTCTTACGTCTTCATGGTATTCCCTCAAACATAGTGTCAGACAGAGGGGTACAGTTCGTGTCGCAATTCTGGAAAGCATTCTGCCACAAGTTGGGTATCGCGCTGTCCTTTTCCTCAGCTTTTCACCCAGAAACTAATGGGCAGACTGAGAGACTTAATCAATCACTAGAACAGTATCTTAGGTGCTTTGTCTCTGAGTGTCAAGAAAAGTGGAGTGGTTATTTGCCTATGGCTGAGTTCGCTCTCAATAATCATGTTAGTGCTTCGACACGTCTGTCCCCCTTCTACTGTAATTACGGTTTTCACCCTAGATACTCCTCTGGAACTGGTAATGAATCAACCTTCTCTTCAGTGAAAGACATTGCTAATATTTTGCACACGATTTGGGGGGCGAGTTTAGAAACTCTAAAGGAATCCCAACTCAAACAGGTAAAATATGCCAACAAAAAGCGGCGCCCCGGACCAGATTATGCTGTTGGTGATAAAGTGTGGCTATCAACTAAAAACCTCCGCCTTCATGTACCGTCAGCAAAGTTCGCCCCACGATTCATTGGTCCATATCCCATCACTGAAATAATCAATCCCGTGTCATTTAGGTTGTTACTCCCTAGTTCCCTCCGTATTCATCCGGTTTTTCATAAATCCTTATTAAAGAAGTATATTCCCGCTGTAGTTGCTCGTTCTCCACCTCAACCAGTGATCGTTCAAGGAGAGTTGGAGTTTGAGGTGGAGCGAATTATTGATTCTCGCAAAGTGCAGAATTCTCTCCAATATCTTGTACATTGGAAAGGATATGGCCCAGAGGAACGAGTTTGGGTTACTGCCAGAGATCTTCACGCTCCCAGATTGGTGGAAGAATTTCATCACTCCTATCCCACCAAGCCGGGAGGTCCGGGTGAGGGTCCGGAGGTCCCTCCTCAAGGGGGGGGTACTGTCAGGATTCACGGACGCCATGGCTTCCCTGCCAGGCGGCGCATGCCCCAGAGGCGTGTCAGTGATTCCTCTGGCCGTGTTTAGTACACTAAGGGGTTAAGTTGCCTCCTTGGTGTCGGCTTGACTGGCAGGGTGTCTGGCCAGTCATTCCCATCTGTGATGGGTGGGGTTGTTTCCCAGTTCCTATTTAACTCCACTCACCCATCTTCATTTGCCTGCTATAGGTTCTATATACTTTGGTATTTCCAGGTTCTGTATTCTTGTACACTTGCTACAAACGCTTAATCTTTGTTTTCCCTTCCTGTTCCTTGCCTGCTTCGTCTTCTGGTTTATTTCAGCATTCTACTTCTTACCTATACCTACTACTGGTCTAGCTTGAACTCTATACAGCTATTGTTCTCTGTTACCTGCCGCTACTAGTTATTCCCTGTTTCATTTTACATCTCAGCCCACTGTAGGGTTATTATAGGGAATCTATTTAGGTTCCTGTGAGGGGCGCCCTTGTAAGGACGTTACTCTGACGTTAGGCAGGTTCAGTCAGGGGTTCTTATAGGGCAAGTTTCCCAACCTGCTCCCGCCCACGTTCCAGGACTTGCACTCAGCCGTCACCAATCCAGGTCAGTGTCTTACAATTAAATTGTGTTTTTATATACGGTATGCTGTGTAATCTGAAAAAAGTTAGATTTTGGTATCACAGTCACAGTTTGGTAGGTGCAGTATAGCTTTTTAACATATTAGTGAACAACAGCAAAATCCTGCTTGTCTTCTGTATTCGTGTTTTAGGGAGTCTGAGCTCTTGTTGTAGTTGATGTTTGCGGTACATATAGTATATTTACACATTGTATACACCTTAAGCTATTATTTTAAAAGTATTTTGTATATGAATCTGAGATTGAACATGAATTTTAGGTGCAAATATGTGTTTTAGCGAATTTTTTCAAAAAATTATTTGTGTTGGTCGCAAAGTTGCATGAAGGTGGATGTGGCTATCGATGACCCATTAAGACATTTGTAATCTTCAGGTTGTCTACATTCAAAAAATATATAGGGTTTACGGGTTCACTTACTTTTCATGGTGTGTAATCCCTACATTTTATAGGATGATACTTTTTTTTAACATTTCCAGCTTCAAAGCAGATTTTTGTTCCTTCCAGTTCTAGCGATTTTCTGAAGACACGTGTATGCGGGTTCAGGCCATAGTGATATGTATGAACTCTGCACATGTTGAACTCTTATTTTTAGGAGGTTTGGTGCATTTAATTTTTTGTTTGGTTTCCGCTTTTAACAACTAATATACATTTATTTGCATTTTTTCATAAAACATTCACTTTAAATCAAAATTGCATGAAGGTGCCTGTTCGTATAAAGTACCAAGTGGCATTCTGACAATGCTGCAGGTGTCTACTTTAAGAAAATATATAGGTATGGGGGGGTTGGATGTTTTTTTAATGTTGCAATTTAGGTTTGATTTGTCCATCTCAAAACTGTGAAAATTGCTCTGTCTACTGGAGGTGCAAAATTTCCAGAGACCCTTGGCAGCGAAAAGGTTAAAAAAGCAACTGTCAGAATCACTTGTGTAAATTAAAGCGTCTCAAAGTTATTGCCATATAAAGTGACACATGCCAGTTTTGAAAAATGAGGGCTGGTCTTTAAAGTAGTTTTAGGCTGTGTCATTAAAGGGTTAATGTCTGCCAGAACAGCCAAGAAATGTTTGGGTCTATCATGATCACAAGCCACCACCTGGATCATACACCTAGATGACAATAGTGATTAGAGGCAGCAGCAAGGACAGGTAGACAAACAAACACATATTGATTGATTGATTGCTTGATTGATTTATATCATTTATTGATTGATTGATATATTTAACTTTTCAAGACTCTGTCCTGCCTCCATTGAAAAGGCATTCTTTTATGAGTGGTCAGAGGGTTTTATGGATACTGACGGGCTGGCAGCATGGTAGATGCATTGGGAGAATGAAAAAAAGATCAACATAGGGAGAATGAAAAAGAAGATCAACATATCCAATAGATATGAATACTTGTTCATCAGCATTATTCTGCCCTAAAATCAGAAAACTGCATGTGTTTTTAAAAATGCATGTGCAGGTTTCATAAAACTGCATTTTGATTTTCTGAAAATTGTTTTTGAGCAAAAAGGCACTGTGTTAAGACAGCCTTACTGGGAATTGTTGCATTATCGGACCAGATGTGTGACAGTCCTTTACAGAGATTCTCAGTCAATATATACAGATACACATGTCTATTCTTATATACTATCTATAAACATACATTCCTATATATTACATGTATATGCTATATATGGATATATTGTATGTGTGTATGTATACACATACACTACACATAATATTACTACTCCTACTGTGAGCATGGCCTAAGGGCCCCTTCACACTACGGATACGGTGACTGATTCTGAATGTTAAAACACGGTCAGAATCAGCGCGTATAAAGCAGATCCCATTCATTTCAATGGGGAGCCGGCATACGAGTGCTCCCCATTGAAATGAATGGGCTGCTTTTTACTCTACGAGCGCTCCCATTGAAGTGAATGGGAAGCGCTCATGTGTACAGCTCGCCGTGTGAATGGGAGCGCTCGTAGAGTAAAAAGCAGCCCATTCATTTCAATGGGGAGCGCTCGTATGCCGGCTCCCCATTGAAATGAATGGGATCTGCTTTATACGCGCTGATTCTGAACGTGTTTTAACATTCAGAATCAATCACCGTATCCGTAGTGTGAAGGGGCCCTAATTAAACCTGCTACAATGGCCTGCAATCTTTCCAGAATTTTCTCCCATCATGCACATCTAGGATGTCATTGTTATGCAATTTGAAAGGGAACTCCTGGAAGCCGTTCTTGATGATTTTAATGCCCAGGTACCTTCAATGTGACAGAACATTCCTCAGGAAACCATTAGTAACCTAAACGATACCTTGTCAAGGCATGTAAATGTGTGTATTGATGTGTGTGGCACATAGACTTAATAAATTGAGATGTTTCGAATATTTTTTTCATTTTGCATTTTTTATCATTTGCATATCTCTAACATGTTGATTGATCATGTCAGTATCAGACTGGGTGTCTAGGTCCCACCAGTAGAAATTATTCAGGGGGCCCATATACAACTAAATGCAAATATTACCTGTCTTCCATTTTTTTCCAGCGTTAGCCTGCTACCTTCCATTTGCCATAGAAAAGAGCCTCCTTAGCTCTGTGATCAAGATGACTGGTGATAGGATTTAGGAGAGAGGATAGTGGCTGGCCTGCCTCTGTGCCTAGATTTTACATCAGGTACCCAATACTTCTATATATAATAATTGTGTAGTTTGTTAAATATTCCACCCAGTTCACTATATGGGCACACAGTCTGTATGAGATGCTGTATGCTGACCGTCTTGCAATCTATCATCATTTTTTCTTAGCCATTAAAAAAAGTATCAACCACTGATGACTCTCAATCTATACATTTCATATCCACTGGCTAATATGAATACGAAGATAAAAAGGTCTCTATGTAGTGAATGTACTATGGCATGTATCACTTTGGTAGAATTTGGGAAGTTAGGGGTCTAATTTAGGATTCACCTGTTCCCTATGGAAAAACCATTTCGAAAAATTTTGTAACCTACCACCCTCTGCATCCCTCATTGTCATCTCCAGAAAATATATATATTTTTTATCTGTATACAACTAGGAGAAAGTACAACTATATTGTCATCAGTAATCTCTTATTTAATGAGAAACATTATTTCTGATCCACCACACCAATACCTCTGAACTGATAAGGGGCAAACACCGAGAAGCTGCTGTACATAGATATATTATAGAATTTGCATTGTTTGTACATGAAATGTTTAGCAAGATTTTTGTCCTTCCCAGAACAAACCTACCAACCATCTGTATAGCTGTAAACTGAGAAGGTCTGGGAAAGGCATTTGTGGAAGGATAACCTTGTAAATTCCTTTAGCCATACCTATAATCTGACCAGTTATTAACAGAATAATGAAGAAAAGAAATGTACAGCGAAGTAGTGAGCACTTGTCATAGACTATTCCACACTCTTCTCACAGAGTTACATTTCATTAGGTTTTTTATTAAATGCAGCTTTTGATCTGTGAAATAATGTCTACATACATAATTTTACAGGTTATATGTCTATGCATTAACATTTCTATTTATGGTTGCCTCATGCTATTTCCTCATATTAATAAGTAACACCATAATGTTCTTTTTGTCAGAAACTTGCTTATACCACGCTCTTGAAGCACTGACGTAGTTGTTGTGATAGCATCAACTACATATTTTATTTTATTGTATGTTGTTTGATTTTGCACCATGCAATAAAACCACTATTGCTAAAGAAGAAATACATAATGTTAAAAAAGGAATAAAATAAAATAAATACATACATGAAAACAGGGAATATTAAGACAGACTTGCAAGAAGAAGGAATAATTCATTTGTAAATACTCTAATTTTCAGGTTTAGGTTCAATCTTTTTACATGTTTTTTTTTTTGTTGTTCTTGGGTTCTGACTAACTTAAGTGTTTGTAAGATGTACTATGTTGTTTCTTTAAACTATTAAAGTTTCAACTTACCTTCAATCCAGAGATGCAGTTACCTAGTAAAGCTATATGCACAATGGGCTTTGGCAATACACTATCCATGTATTATGGTTAGCACACCGACTCATTCTTTCCTTATGGCCCTATACACATGACCCTGTATTATCATGGGTATGAGTGGAGGGGTTTGAGCCCAGAGGCAAAGCCCAGGACAGGTCCTATTCCTGTCCTTTTTGTGATCTAGACTCATTCATTGAAATATGTGTGTTAATTAAGGGCACGGACTGTATGTAGTGATGTTTTCTTATTGAACCCATACATTCACATGGTTGTGTGTGTGTGTGTAGTCTTAGGGTAAGTTCACACGGGGCTTTATTGGTCCGGAACCTGAGGCTGAGGCCGCCTCAGGTTAAGGACCAAAATACGGGTAGCTGTGACTGGATGCTGGTGCAGTGCACCAGGTTCCAGTCGTGCACTTCGCTCTGGATTAGGCCCAAATGAATGGGCCTAGTCAGCACGGAGTGCCTTCAGGCGGATGTCGCGAGACGAATCTGCCTGAAAGAATAAGCAAGTCACTTCTTTTTCGTTTGTTCCGGCTCCCGGAAAAAAGAACTGACCGGCTCCCATTGATTTCAATGGGAGCCGTCTTTTTGGTCAGGGTTTTGAGGTGGAGACGGCCTCAAAATCCTAACCAAAAACCCCCATGTGAACTTTCCCAGCCAGTTCAGAATAGGACTAAAATGCGCCTGCCGCAACTGGCTTCTGACAGTCGCAGCTTCCCGCTCCGGAGTAGGCCCAAATGAATGGACCTAGCCCGGAGGGTGCTGCCGCAAGGCGGACACCGCGGGTGGATCAGCTGTGGAATTCAACTGAAGAGAGGGCAGTTTGCTTCTTTTTTCTATGAGCGGGAACAAACTGCTCATGGAATAAAGGATGCTAGCAGTCTACATAGACCGCTATTGTGAGGGGGCGGATTTGGAGGAGGATTCAGCATCAAAATCCGTGCCTCTTGCCCCATGTGAACAGGGCGTAAGGCCTCTAAGGCACAAAACAGAGTCTCCTTCTGATGTGGGCCTGAGATTACAGTGCAATGTACTCATATGATACTCTGATATCTGAGTGCCTGATATCTGAGTGATAGCTGAGTGCCTTCTGTTATGCATTTACGTCTATGGGTGTTTCCGATTCATTCTGTTCCAATGACATGGAGCATGATCTGCTCTATAGTCATCCATTTCATAAGAATGGAATGAATCAGAAAATCTCATAGATTTGAATGCATAATGGAGTGTCATCTGAGTGTATTCGACTGTAAACTCAGCCCCATATTAGAAGCGTGTATGAGGCCTTACACTTCATTTGTAACTTTTCTGGACATCTATAAATTGACATTAAATGGAGTTTTTATCCTTGTCCTCACCTGATATTTTATTAATACTAGAGATGTTAATATCTAGCATATAAATAGATAATTTGGACAATTTTATACTGCAGGTAATGAGGATACCATAGTCAGGAGAGGAGAAGGCAAAACATTTTTTTTGTGGAATGGGAGATTATTTTTCATTCTGTTCAAAACTGAATTTTTAATTTCAATGTTGTATTTTTAATAAAAAAATAAAAACAACCCAATCCCAGGACATTAGATACATTAAAAAAAACAGAGGTACATACAATAGAGTATTTTCACAGGCTTAGACTTCCTTTGTAATTCTTTGTTCATGGAAATTGCTTTAATATTTGAAATTTAGAAATTATTACCATGCATTCAATTAAACAAAGATAATGTAAAGGATTAGCATAATCAGTTCCCACAAGTCATTGCTTCAATGTTTTAGGGTGGTCGCCACCCACATCATTTAAATATTGCATTCCATAAAGCAGATTTCATTTCTGCCATTTATATGCTTTATACATCAAATAAATTTCCGTGATATTTAATGGAAAATAAAAAAAAAGTTTAGTGCTGTATTCAAAGTACAAAAGATAAAGGGTTTTCTGGGTTTTATGTAAATAGAATGTAATCACCATATAAATAAAAATATATATTGCAACTTTCTAATATATTTTTTGTGTTTATAGTCTCCCTTTTCAAGAGAAAATTTTTCTGTCAGTGAAAAAAGAATTCTTGCTTACAGTTAGAGAAAGTAAACCTGTTCTTAGCTGGTCCTATTGTCGGCTAAAAAGTTTCCACAGTCTGTGCAGCACTCTCTAAGCTTAAGTCCTTAAGGACACAGGGTAGTCTGTATGTTAATGCTCAGCAACTTTTTTTTTAATATATTTTCCTTCTCTGCTTTCCAAAATTCATACTTTTTTTTTACTTTTCTGTTGACATAGCTAAGTGGAGGCTTATCTTTTTTTTGGGACAAGTTGTACTTTCATTTAGCACCATTTTGGGGTACACATAATGTTTAGATTAGTTTTTATTTATATTTTTTAGGGTCCATGTGAAAAAATCCACAATTCTGTCATTCATTTTTACATTTTGTTTCTATGGTGTTCATTTTGCATTAAAAATGACATGGCAACTTTGTCCTGTGGGTCATTATGATTACAGTAATACCATATTTGTATTGGTATTACTGTAATACTGTGTAGCGGCCATTTTTTTGTGGCTTGTGAGCATGCGCAGCCTGCTCTGCCCAAGGCCCGAGGCCTAGAAGTTACAAGCCATCGCCGGAAGAAGAGGCTGAAGATGCGCTGCTGAAGAAGATGGAGGTGGCGCTGGAGAGAGTTCTATCGCAGCATTGGGGACACCCCCAGCGTTGTGAGAGAGCTAATTTGCATACCGACAAGAACCGGGATTGTAGGCGAACGTCGGTGCAGAGAAGATAATGAAAGACTAATGAATAGACTTTTTTAAGGCTATTTCTACGTGGTACCTAGAAAAAAATGTGTCTGAGTGATAGGATCCCTTTAAATGTAAATGTGTTTTTATATATATATATATATATATATATATATATATATATATATATATATATAGTAAATGTATATTACATTGAACAAATTTAGAGAGAAAATGCTTACATGCTGCTAGGACAGACAGACAGATTATCTTTGTGTTTACATAGAAAAAAAATATATCACACTGTCTGAGCCTTTATCAGCAAACTGCAATTAGCTGAGCTAATAGCAGGAGATAACAGCTCTAAGAGATAGATAAGGAGGGACACCAAGCTGGGTTCCTAAATGTTGAGCAAACAATTGGGAGGAAAGAAATGTAGATAAACTCTTGTATTTACATAAGCTAGCAGTTTAGGTAGGATCCTTGAGATGGGAATAACCCTTTAATACAGTACATCATACTATGCGAGACTCATTTTGGTTTTCCTTAGCACATTATACCTCTTTCATCTGGATCTCCTTGTGATTCCTGTGTCCAACAGTAATTATGTTTGCCAAAGGTTCACACACTCAGCACCTATGTAATATACATTGGAGTGTGGAGTTCCCTCCTGAACATGAAAGAGATGAGGTAACGGTAATTTTTTTTTTAGTTTCACCATCTACATGACAGCTGAGGTCCAATTATGTGCCCCAGACCAGTGACTTCACCCAGAGGGCTGGCAGAGATTGGAAGATGTTTGGGAAAGAAAACATTGCAAGGAAACCCGGAAAAGTTGAGGAAAGGCAAGTATGATTGTTTATAATTTTGCCACTCCTTTTCTGGGCCTCAGATTATTATACTGAAAATTACAACAACAGTACTTTTGGTTCCTCGTTTGGTTTGAAACAAAAATGGTAGGTGAACTTTGCAAATAATTGCAAAGCAAATATCTTTAAACATGAATTTTTAGAGATATGCAAATTTTAGTGCTCATGTATATGTAAATATAGGGGATATTGCTAAACCTATTGCCACACCAAATACAGTACAGCAACTGTAATAATATATCTTCTGTATACCTTTTATTAGGACGCAGTCTAAGCTGTTTAGCTCACAGAGCATTGTTCAGGCTGAAGTGTATTTATGGCTCAGCTAAGAGCTGGACTAGCTGTATCCAGGTTTGTAGCCTCTGATTGTAAACAAGTTTCCCCTTCACTGACAACAAATATATTGTAAATTGAAGTGAAAATATTTTAAAACACAAAGGAAAAGAGAAGCCAACTATGCCATAAAAATACAATAAAAGTACATTTTTTTGTGCTTGATTCCTAGCTGAAGGGGGACTTAGCCTCTTGCAGCCTGACAAATGTACACTAGGAACTGGTAAGAATGATACCAGATTTACACCAGCTCCAATTTGCTGTATATTCACATTTGTGTCTCATGGAGAGCAAAAGATATCATTTACACCAGCTCCTATTTGCTGTATATTCACATTTGTGTCTCATGGAGGGCAAAAGATATGTCTCTTAAATAAATCAGGTGCTTTTCACTCTGACACAAAGAATTAAGACTGAAGAGTGAAATGCCAGTCTTAAAAAATGAGAAAGTTGTCGAATTTTCATTTACACAGTGCTTAAGTATTATTTACAAAAAACTAGAAAATCTCTTTTTATTCATTTGAAAGGGGATTCACAGCCAAAAATGGCAAACAAAACTTAAAATCAATACATGTAGGCTTACCAAGCATTCTATCCATCAGATGCTTCATTACTTACTGTGTCGTCTGTCTACAAAACATTAGTAAATCACAGTACATAGAATTTTCTTCCACCGATCACAATGGTCACCCTTATAATGCAATCACAATGAACTATATAGAACCAAGGTCAATTGTATATTTATACCTAGAAATATACTGCAGTTTGTACCATGTCTCACCAGTTAGATCATGTGAAAATATCTATAATAAAGAAATGTAAAATAAATATCACATACTGTATTAGAAACAAATGTAATGTCATCCAGGTGCCATTATCTTTATCGACTTGTTTTTTCAATAAAAAAATAAAAAAAATTCAGCTACTTTAGAAATTTCATTTTCATATGCTATACTAATCCAAAATGTGTCTACTACCCCAGGATAAGACTAGGGAAATGAATGCATTATAACTATAATTGCTAATAAAGATAAAAGTGATATTATATTACTGGCTATCATTTGTCCCACTCATATTCTGCCCAACAACTATTTAGAGATGAGCGAGTAGTATTTGAACGAATACCTCGCTCCCATAGGAATGTGTTTCAGTGGCCGAACACCAAGGGGTTAAGGTCAGTGAATATTTGATGCGCTTAACCCCTTGGTGTTTGGCCACTTACACGCATTCCTATGGGAGCAAGGTATTCACTCGAATACTACTCGCTCATCTCTATATACAGTATGTTTCGGAAATGTTTGCAGTGACTGTTATAAGGTAGACCAATTGAAATCTTCTATCAAAGTTTTACCATTATATTCACTCTATTGTAAGCAAGTGTGTTAAAAATGTCAGCTGAACAAGCAATGTACATTATGTATAGAAATTTTACAAGTAAGTGTACTATTTAACCTAAGAAATAATTTAACCTTTATTGACATGAAGGGCTCGGATTACCCTAGAATAAAGTAAGGGTCACATGGGGATTTATATGGCATTCCTTTCAAGCCTTCTCTGCTAGTGACAGAGACAGGGCATCGACTTCACATGCATGCATAGCAGCTACCACCATTCAATCTTTCATAGAACCAAAATGATTGCACGTTCTTCAATCCCAGTAAAATCTCTTCAAACATCTGAACTGCGCAAGACAGAATCATAAAACTATGTGTAAATGACAGATCAGGTATCCAAACAAAAATGGAGCAATCTGTTTGGTCAGTTAGAGGTATGCATTGTATATTACATATATTCTCTCTTCGCAGTGGGTAGAGCTTTTTCTTCTTATAATCCCACTAACTTGTTTAAGAAATGATAGTTTATGAAAGCTTAGCTTTAACCTAAACTATAGCAAAAATATAATATCCTTAATTAGTAAGGAGAGAAATATCTTATCAATAATGATATATCCAGAGGTCTTTATGGACATTCTTTTAATCTGATGGATCAGCCATGTGTGGCATTCAAGTAGTTAATGGGATTGTTTATGCCTTGTTAGAGTATGTGTAGAAGAGCCAAAGCAAAGGGGCCACTGCATAGTCTTCAAAAATATTGCAGAATACTATATTTTTCCTTAAGTTTATGTGCTGGTAGCTAATGCATTCATATAAGGGGCAGTGCTGCCCCCTTTACATTATTGTTGGAGCTCCCATGTGAAAGGGAGATGCACCTGATATATCAATAAAGCATAAAAACTCCATAGTGCTCTTAGAACAGTACAGTTCCCTTGTGGAGACTTACACTTTATGGCTCACCCACCTTTTGCTGCAGCTCTTTCCTTCTCATAAAGGAGACCATATACAGTGCCTACAAGTAGTATTCAACCCCCTGCAGATTTAGCAGGTTTACACATTCGGAATTAACTTGGCATTGTGACATTTGGACTGTAGATCAGCCTGGAAGTGTGAAATGCACTTCAGCAAAAAAAGAATGTTATTTCTTTGTTTATTTTTTTTTTAAATTGTGAAAAGTTTATTCAGAGGATCATTTATTATTCAACCCCTCAAACCACCATAATTCTGTTTGGTTCCCCTAAAGTATTAAGAAGTAGTTCAGGCACAAAGAACAATGAGCTTCACATGTTTGGATTAATTATCTCTTTTTCCAGCCTTTTCTGACTATTTAAGACCCTCCCCAAACTTGTGAACAGCACTCATACATGGTCAACATGGGAAAGACAAAGGAGCATTCCAAGGCCATCAGAGACAAGATCGTGGAGGGTCACAAGGCTGGCAAGGGGTACAAAACCCTTTCCAAGGAGTTGGACCTACCTGTGTCCACTGTTGGGAGCATCATCCGGAAGTGGAAGGCTTATGGAACTACTGTTAGCCTTCCACGGCCTGGACAGCCTTTGAAAGTTTCCTCCCGTGCTGAGGCCAGGCTTGTCCGAAGAGTCAAGGCTAACCCAAGGACAACAAGGAAGGAGCTCCGGGAAGATCTCATGGCAGTGGGGACATTGGTTTCAGTCCATACCATAAGTAACGTACTCCACCGCAATGGTCTCCATTCCACAGGAGCCCGTAAGGTACCTTTACTTTCAAAGCGTCATGTCAAGGCTCGTCTACAGTTTGCTCATGATCACTTGGAGGACTCTGAGACAGACTGGTTCAAGGTTCTCTGGTCTGATGAGACCAAGATCGAGATCTTTGGTGCCAACCACACACGTGACGTTTGGAGACTGGATGGCACTGCATACGACCCCAAGAATACCATCCCTACAGTCAAGCATAGTGGTGGCAGCATCATGCTGTGGGGCTGCTTCTCAGCCAAGGGGCCTGGCCATCTGGTCTGCATCCATGGGAAGATGGATAGCACGGCCTACCTGGAGATTTTGGCCAAGAACCTCCGCTCCTCCATCAAGGATCTTAAGATGGGTCGTCATTTCATCTTCCAACAAGACAACGACCCAAAGCACACAGCCAAGAAAACCAAGGCCTGGTTCAAGAGGGAAAAAATCAAGGTGTTGCAGTGGCCTAGTCAGTCTCCAGGACCTTAACCCAATTAAAAACTTGTGGAAGGAGCTCAAGATTAAAGTCCACATGAGACACCCAAAGAACCTAGATAACTTGGAGAAGATCTGCATGGAGGAGTGGGCCAAGATAACTCCAGAGACCTGTGCCGGCCTGATCAGGTCTTATAAAAGACAATTATTAGCTGTAATTGCAAACAAGGGTTATTCCACAAAATATTAAACCTAGGGGTTGAATAATAATTGACCCACACTTTTATGTTTAAAATTTATTAAAATTTAACTGAGAAACATAGCTTTTTGATTTGTAAGATTTATGCATCTGTTAATAAATGCTGCTCTTGTTTGAAGTTTGAAGGCTCTAACTTATTTGCATCTTATCAAACCTGCAAAATCTGCGGGGGGTTGAATACTACTTGTAGGCACTGTATATATATATATATATATATATATATATATATATATATATATATGGAAATGTAAGGTCAGGGATTTTGGATTATTCCTTTAACATCGCTATCATTTGGAGAATGACTAGAAATTCTCCTAAAATCAATTTGTTACAATAACATTACATAGGAACAAATCCCTTAATTTGCTGTAATATTTTTTCAAGTTGACTTGATGTATGCTGGAATTGTTTTAGATCATAAACTTATTAGACATTATATTAACAACTTGAATGCCAAGATAGATAGATAAATTCCATAATGACTTCCAGACAATGCATTATTTTGTCACTATATCTCATGTTATATTTCTTACATTGCATTGATATATATATCAACTATCTATATACAATTCAGTGCTATTTAGACACCATTACATTCTGCTCATTGCAGAAACAAAATGTCTTCCGTGGATGAAAGGGTTTACAATGGGCAATATGCAAGCCAGGCCTTTCCAAGTCTCTGTGAAAATCACAGCGGAATAATAAATACATCAGTCTACACATTATGTTCCTGTATGTTTTACCAACACGTAAGAATGTGTTGTAGAAATAGTGCAACATGGGAAAATGCTTTCAATGTGTGTTGTCAGCTAACCTTCAATGAATGCTGTCTGTTGTTGTTCATTGTGCAAGCAGGTTGACATTAAGATAAAACATAATTTATTTTATTATCTTCAGTCCCCATAAAGATCTCTAGGTGTATGTATTGCACTATGAAAGTTTTGTTGCGGTCATTGTTGGTAATGCAAAGAACAAGATGTTGCAAACTATGAAGGGAAAGAGACACATAAACTATAGAGTCAGGACAAGTCTATTAGATAGTCGGCCTCCAGACAGTGTCCTTGGTACCTTTGTAAAAGATCTGCAATGGAGAGATAAGATTACAGTGCACTTTTTGCTTAAGTTCTTTAAATTGTGTTTTGAACATTGGATGATAACTGGGAAAGCATAAAATAGTCACATTTCAATGAAAAATGACATTCTTGGAGACAGTTCAGATATTGTCTGCAATCTACTGTAGCTGGCACAGTGAACATAAAGCAGAAGCATATGTAAGACCTTAGTTGACAACCTCTAAGATGCTGAACCTCGTGAAGAGTATGGAAAGGTAGTCTTTTGGGTTTTCCAGTATGTGGTTATTAAAGTAGATGTTCAGTCCAAGTGAACATCCTAAATCCATAATATGTCGCCTTCTTCTTCATTAACAATTAAGTAGCTTCATTTTCTTAAACTCTTTCTTGCTGGAGAGGTTTCATAATTTGCATCTTCTTCTGAGTCTGGTTAACATTGCATCGCAACAAAACACTACAGAAAATGTCTTCTGCTTGTTTGTTTTTTTCCATTTGATGTGAATCATTGAAGAAATTAGAAATATTTTACATAGCCAAAAGTTTAGTATTGAATATCAATCTCCTTCAAAGTATTAAGAAATTACTTTATAGAAAACAGATAAAAGAAAAATGTTAAAAGAGAAAGAAAATTTCTAAATAAAAGTGATAAAATAAAGTATAAAAGATGAATATATGATATGGCTACCTTATATATTTATACTGTCTACAAAACAATAATGAACCAAAAAATGAAAGAATCCATTAAATGGTATATGAGCAGTAAAGTTCCACAAAATGGGAAGTAAAAGCTCACATTTTAAACTCTGCAATATAATGTTTCTAGTTTAACAGGTCAAAGTCAAACTACGATGTCTGTATGGCAAGTTTTATCTCAAAGAGATATTTGGAGCTTGGAAACCTTTTCCCTTTCATGGTGCTTTTAGCAGGGTGACGTTGATATGTGTATGTGATCTGGGTACTTGATTGCAGGTGGATAGTTCTGAGTCATCTGGATTGACACATCACTAGAGATTTCTGATGGGCTGCGACCACGATGCCACACTTCAGGGTGTAGGAACTGACCTGAGTAGTCTGAACAGTCGCTGAGTCGAGGGCGGTAGAATGCTGGATGGGGGCGATACATCTCCTCCTCTGCATAACGCTTTGTGAATAAGTACACAGACATAACACCAGCACCCTTCAAAAACAGAAAATAACAGTAGTAATAAACATGAAAATACAATGTAAATGTCTTCAGTGGGAAACTGATCCATGTTCAGGCAACATGGCATGTAAGGATGTGTATACACTTAATGAATCTTTAATTTGGTTAAGGATTCCAATTCGAATTGAAGCCAAATCAACACAAGACTACTAAGACTATACTAACTATACTAACACTATAACAACTATACTAACATTATAATAACTATGCTAACACTATACTAACTATACTAACATTATACTAAATATACTAACACTATAACAACTATACTAACATTATAATAACTATGCTAACACTATACTAACTATACTAACACTATACTAACTATACTACCTATACTAACTATACTAACATTATAATAACTATGCTAACACTATACTAACTATACTAACACTATACTAACTATACTAACATTATAATAACTATGCTAACACTATACTAACTATACTAACACTATACTAACTATACTAACTATACTAACACTATACTAACTATACTAACACTATATTAACTATACTAACATTATAATAACTATGCTAACACTATACTAACTATACTAACACTATAACAACTATACTAACATTATAATAACTATGCTAACACTATACTAACTATACTAACACTATACTAACTATACTAACATTATAATAACTATGCTAACACTATACTAACTATACTAACACTATACTAACTATACTAACACTATACTAACTATACTAACATTATAATAACTATGCTAACACTATACTAACTATACTAACACTATATTAACTATACTAACATTATACTAACTATACTAACACTATACTAACTATACTAACTCTATACTAACTATACTAACACTATACTAACTATACTAACATTATATTAACTATGCTAACACTATACTAACACTATAACAACTATACTAACGTTATAATAACTATGCTAACACTATACTAACTATACTAACATTATACTAACTATACTAACACTATAACAACTATACTAACATTATAACAACTATACTAACATTATAACAACTATACTAACATTATAATAACTATACTAACATTATAATAACTATACTAACACTATACTAACTATACTAACACTATACTAACTATACCAACACTATACTAACTATACTAATGAATATAAAATGAAAATAAAATGTATTATTATTATTATTATTATTATTATTATTATTACTAATGCTATACTAACTATACTAACACCATAATAACTATACTAACACTATAATAACTATACTAACATTATAATAACTATACTAACACTATACTAACTATACTAACACTATACTAACTATACCAACACTATACTAACTATACTAATGAATATAAAATGAAAATAAAATTTAATATTATTATTATATTATTACTAATGCTATACTAACTATACTAACACCATAATAACTATACTAACACTATAATAACTATACTAACATTATAATAACTATACTAACACTATACTAACTATACTAATGAATATAAAATGAAAATAAAATTTAATAATAATAATAATAATATTATTATATTATTACTAATGCTATACTAACTATACTAACACCATAATAACTATACTAACACTATACTAACACTATAATAACTATACTAACACTATAATAACACTATACCAACTATACAAACCCTATAATAACTATAGTAACACTATAATAACTATACTTACACTATACTAACTACACTAACTATAATAACTATTAGAGATGAGCGAACACTAAAATGTTCGAGGTTCGAAATTCGATTCGAACAGCCGCTCAATGTTCGTGTGTTCGAACGGGTTTCGAACCCCATTATAGTCTATGGGGAACAGATACTCGTTAAGGGGGAAACCCAAATCCGTGTCTGGAGGGTCACCAAGTCCACTATGACACCCCAGGAAATGATGCCAACACCTCTGGAATGACACTGGGACAGCAGGGGAAGCATGCCTGGGGGCATCTAACACACCAAAGACCCTCTATTACCCCAACATCACTGCCTAACAACTACACACTTTCCACATTCAAAAAAACCTCTATCAAAGTGGGAAAATACCTGGAAACCTTCTTTACTCCCCAAATGGATGGACACAAACCCCAATTTAAGCTCAACAAACAGTAACAACCACCCCTTTAAATCACGTTCCCCATGACAACCACAAATGGAATAGGCAATGGGAATTCCAAAAGCCCTCACCCTTAACTGTCATTTTGAGTGTGTGTGTGTGTGTGTGTGTGTGTGTGTGTGTGTGTGTGTGTGTGTGTGTGTGTGATGTGGTAAGACCTTCCAAAATTCACTTTTCTAGCCCTTAACATGAGCCCTTCCAAACAAAGTTACATGACCTTAAGCTGAGCTACCAGCAGAGATTGAGGCCCTTGGCATGAGTAGAGCCTTGCACCAGCAGTGTTTTTGGCACTTAGGGTGAGTTGAGCCTTGTACCAGCGTGTGTCCCTTAACATCAGGCGGGCCCTAAGTTCTGCGCTTTGCACAAAAGTTCCACATTAACTAGGCTGAATGGTACAAAGATTAGTAGGCCCGAGAACCAGGAACAGGTCTTGCAATGGCTGTCGGATAACGCTTAAAGCACATTGTCCACCAGCCAGTCAGCCTCTACCTCCTCTTACCCAACAGTCTTGTCCTCCTTCCACCCAAAATTCCCAATCTTCTCAGAACAATAACCCCAACTGTCCCTGCTCCCCAGAGCTGTTCTCCCTTCCTTTGACTGTACCGCAACCTGCCCCTCCATTTCGCGATTCCACGGACCTAACAGACGAGTATCTGTGTCCAGATGCTCAAACACTAGAGTCTCCTCCATTCCATCTCCGGTCGATTTGGTGGCGGATGACCAGCAACCCACCCTCATCGACGACGATGAGACGCAGTTGCTGTCAGGGCAGCCAGTTGACATGCGCATTGTGCAGGAGGAGGAGGCGAGACAGGAGTTGGAAGAGGAGGTGGTGGACGACGAGGACACCGACCCCACCTGGACAAGGCAGATGTCAAGCTGGGAAAGTAGTGTGGATGTTGAGGCAGGTGCAGCACCAAAAAGGGTAGCTAGAGGCAGAGACATGTCCAGAGGCAGAGGTCAGCTGCTTTGCCGAAGCCAGGCCAGACCCGGAATGTCCGAAGATGTTCCCTTTTGTACCCAGCCCAGAAAAACTCCCCCATCGAGGGCACGTTTCTTGAAGGTGTAGAGTTTTTTCAAGGAATGCGCCGAGGACAGATATAGTGTCGTCTACACAATTTGCCTCTCGAAATCGAGTAGGGGCCCTGAGAAGAGCAACCTGTCCACCACTTCAATGCACCGTCATTTGGAATCCAAGCAATGGAATCAGTGGCAGGCAGCAACGGCAGGACAAACGTCGCCCGCCGTTCATGCCACTGCCTCTGCTCACAGTGCTGGCGATGCACTCCAGAGGACGAGCCAGGACATCACTTCATCTGCCTCCGCCACTTTGTTGACTTCTCCCTCATCCTCCCCTGTTTCTGTCTTATCTCCTTCTCCTGCACCATCAAAGGCACCATCAGGCGCTTCTTTACAACAACCCACCATCTCTCAGACATTGGAGCGCCGGCAGAAATACACCGCTAACCACCCACCCACGCAAGCCTAGAACGCCAACATCGCTAAACTGCTGGCCCAGGAGAGGTTGGCGTTCCGGCTTGTTGAAACTCCCGCCTTCCCGGACCTGATGGCAACTGTGGCACCTCACTATGCCGTCCCTAGCCGTCTCAACTTCTCCCGGTGTGGCGTCCCCGCCTTGCACCAGCACGTGTCACTCAACATCAGGTGGGCCCTTAGTTCCGCGCTTTGCTGCAAGGTCCACTTGACCACCGACACTTGGACAAGCGCCTGTGGTCAGGGATGCTGCAGTGCTTATCTTTAATGACAGGCAGGGTGAATGTGGTGGAGTCTGTTCCCCGGGTGCAAACTGGGGTGGCCTATCTCCTCTCCCAGGCCAAAATTCATGGCAGGAGTAGACTGAAACCCTACGACGCTGCAACCTCCACCACAGCTACTAGCGGCAAACGCTAAAACACTGGTGTGGGGAGACGTCAGCAGGCGGTGCTGAAGCTCATCAGCTTGGGGGACAGACAGCACAGTGCCTCCGAGGTCAGGGATGCCATCCTGGCTGAGATGGCATTTTTTTTTCCCTGCTACACCTGGGGCCTGGCATTTTTACGCCTGTGATAATGGCTGGAACCTGGTAGCGGCTCTGGAGCTTGCCAGCCTCCAACACGTTCCATGTTTGGCCCACGTCTAACCTAGTGGTGCAAAGTTTTTTAAAAACATACCCAAATGTACCGAAGCTACTGTTGAAAATGCGGCGCTTGTGCGCCCACTTTTGCAAGTGCACAGGAGTCGCTGCTAGCCTAAAAACACTCTAGCAAGGCCTACATCTGTCCAAACACAGGCTGTTGTCCGTCATTCACACACGCTGAAACCCTACAATACCATATCTTGAGCAGGGTGTGTGAGCTGCACAGACCTTTGATGGAGTTCCATCTACAAAACCCAAGGGTTCCTCAAAGTCAGCAACCAAAGTTTCTGCACCATGAGTTTCCAGGGGTGGCAGAGTTATGGCTAGGGGAAGAGGCATGGATAGGGATGATGTCTAGGGGCAAAAGCAGTGTGGATGTGGAGGCAAGCTAAGCAGGAAAAACTGGGGGTACAAGCTAAGGCATGGACTGGGGTGATGTCTAGGGGCAAAAGCAGTGTGGATGTGGAGGCAAGCTAAGCAGGAAAAACTGGGGATACAAGCTAAGGCATGGACTGGGGTGATGTCTAGGGGCAAAAGCAGTGTGGATGTGGAGGCAAGCTAAGCAGGAAAAACTGGGGGTACAAGCTAAGGCATGGACTGGGGTGATGTCTAGGGGCAAAAGCAGTGTGGATGTGGAGGCAAGCTAAGCAGGAAAAACTGGGGGTACAAGCTAAGGCATGGACTGGGGTGATGTCTAGGGGCAAAAGCAGTGTGGATGTGGAGGCAAGCTAAGCAGGAAAAACTGGGGGTACAAGCTAAGGCATGGACTGGGGTGATGTCTAGGGGCAAAAGCAGTGTGGATGTGGAGGCAAGCAAAGCAGGGAAAATGGTGGCTAGAGGCAAAGGGATGTCCATAGGCAGCAAGGGCAAAGATGCAAAACTCTCCCGTTTCAAGAATTTTCCTGACTTGTTTCCCCACAAAACATTCCTGGGAGGAGGGCTGAAACACCACCCTCCTCCTCCTCCGCTGTTAGATTTACCCCAGCTACGAGCTGAAAACGCTGCAACACTGGTGTGGGGAGACGTCAGCAGGCTGGGCTGAAGCTCATCAGCTTGGGAGACGGACAGCACACTGCCTCTGAGGTCAGGGATGCCATCCTGGATGAGATGGCAATTTGTTTATCCCCGCTGCCCCTGGGGCCAGGTTTTTTAGCTTGTTGGAGGGCTCTGGAGCTTGCCAGCCTCCAACACGTTCCATGCCTGGCCCACATGTTCAATGTAGTGGTGCAATGATTTTTAAAAACATACCCCAAATTAGCTGAGCTAAGGGTGAAAGTGCGGCACTTGGACACCCACTTTCCCAAGTCTACAGTACCTGGAGCTAGCCGCAATACACTCCAGCAAGGCCTACATCTGCCTGAAGCACCTACTGTTGTGCGAGGTCACCACACGCTCTAACCCTAGATACCGTATGTTCAGCAGGGTGTGTGAGCAGCAGAGACCTTTGATGGAGTACCAGCTACAAAACCCAAGGGTTCCTCAGAGTCAGCTCCCTCACTTTCTGCACCATGAGTTTCCATGGGTGGCAGACTTATGGCTAGAGGCACAGGCATGGATAGGGGTGATGTGTAGGGGCAAAAGCAGTGTGGATGTGGAGGCAAGCTAAGCAGCAAAAACTGGGGGTACAAGCAGCCGGTGACATCATCACTGACAAGCACAGCTGTCTGTCAGCTGACAGGCTGACTTTCACCAAAATGAACAGACAATGGATAGACTCATCATATACATGTCAGTTACATGACAAATTTAGTGCAATTTGCAAGTCCAAGATGGTTTGGAGATCTGCGGAGAGGAATCTCACCACCTCTTGCGGGTGCCATCATTTGGAAGGCAAGCCCTGGGCTCAGTGGGTGAGAGCAAGCGCAGGATAATCGTCGTTTGGCCTGGCGGCCACTGCCTCTTCCACTGTTGACAGGGCTGGCGCTGCAGTCCAGACCAGGAGCCAGGACACCTCCACATCTGCCTCTGACACTTTGGGGAGTTCACCCTTATCCTCACCTTTTCCTGCCATTTCTCCTTTTGCCCGCGCCATCATGCGCCTCTTCCCAGCAACTCCCCATCTCCCAAGCCTTTCATTTCATGCTAAAGTACAGCGCAACCCACCCACATGCCCAAGGCTTCAACGGCCTCATCTCAAGAAATCTGGCCCAGGAGATGTTGGAATCCCGGCTGGGGGACACTCTGCCCTTTTTGGGCAGAGTGTCTACTGCGCCACCGCACTGTGCCGTCCACACCAGCACTTTCCCCCAAACATGAGGCGGTCCCTAAATTCAGCGCTTAGCCCTAAAGTTCCATGTGACCAGTTACGAATGGACAAGTGCATGCGGACAGGGACGCTACCTTTCAATTTGGGCACAGTGGTTGAATGTAGTTGAGGCGTGGACCGGGTCGCAAAATGTGGTGGCCTGACTTGTCTCCCCACACAACATTCCTGGAAGGAGGGCTGAAACACCACCCTCCTCCGCTGTTAAATTGACCCCAGCTACGAGCTGGAAACGCTGCAACACTGGTGTGGGGAGACGTCAGCGGGCCGTGCTGAAGCTCATCAGCTTGGGGGCCAGACAGCACACTGCCTACAAAGTGAGTCATGCCATCCTCGATGAGACGGCAATGTGGTTTTTGCCACTGCACCTGGGCCCAGGCATGTTGTCATGTGTGATAATGGCCGTAACCTGGGATTGGCTCTGTAGCTTGGCAGCCTGCAACATATTCCATGCCTGGGCCACGTTTTTAACTCATTGCTGCTAATCTTTTGAAAAAGGTACCCCAATGTTCCTGAGCTACTGGTGAAAGTGTGGTGCTTGTGCGGATAGTTTTTAAAGTGTATAGTTGCCGCTGCTAGCCTCTATGCACTCCTACAACGCCTGTACCTGCTGGAACAACGGCTGTTGTGCGACGTCTCCACACTGCTGGCACTAAACATATCATGTGTTGAGCAGAGTGTGTGAGCAGCACAGACCTTTGATGTAGTTCCAACTCCAAAACCCTCGGGTTCGTCAAAGTCAACTCCCTCAGTTGCTCAACCATGAGTGGCCATGGGTGGCAGACTTATGTGAAATCCCATCCCATCCATTGCACTGGACACGAAACATTAGCATGCGCTCAGCACAACTTCGGATATGGCAGATGCGTTAAGCAGGGTGCAGGGTACAACACAGACCAGGCCCGAGCACCAGGAACAGGTGTTAGAAATACTGCAGCATCTGCCATTTCCTTCCAATTTTGGGGTTTTGGACCCGCCACCGACTTGTCTGGACCTAAGTGGGGATCATGAGACACAGTTGCCATCAAGGCAAGCTGTGGTCATGTGCGGTTTGCAGTAAGGGGGCAGTGCGCAATTGGAAGAGGAGTTGGTGGATGACGAGGCCACCGACCCCACATGGACAGGGGTGATGTCTAGGGGCTAAAGCAGTGTAGATGTAGAGGGAAGCTAAATCAACAAAAAACCTGGGTAGAAGCAAAGGCATAAACTGGGGTGATGTTTAGGGGTGAAAGCAGAGTAGATGTGGAGGGAAGCTAAGCAGCAAAAACAGTGGGTAGAAGCAAAGGCATGCAAAACTCTACCCTGTTGGAAGACTTATTCCTAGGTCTGGAACACGTTAATGGCCCCCCTGGACAAATTACTGCCACTCAGGGGCCTAGTGTCACCAGGAGGGACAAGTATAGGCGCATGTTGTGGGAATACCTGGCCGACACCAGCTCTGTCCTCTCCGATCCCTCTGTGCTCTACAGCCTAAACTTATTTTCTCATCTTTTTTTCTGAACTGCACATCTCTTGCCTGCTTCCTTTGGGATCTTAGAAATGGTGGTCCACTTCCACAGATGGTAACTTCAATAGACAGTGTAACGGGAGTAGCTGAGGGATCGCTGTCTTAACCACTTTTTGGCACAAAATTAACTTCCAAAGCCAAATATGGTGCAAGTATATGATGCAAGGACACCTACACACCTATCTCTGACACATTGGGGAGTTCACCCTCATGCGCCCTTTTGGCCTGCACCATCATGCGCCTCTTCCCAGCCACTCCACATTTCCCAAGCTTTTCATTGCAGGCAGAAGTACAATACAACCCACCCCCATGCCCAAGCCTGTAACAGCCTCATCGATAAACTGCTGGCCCTGGAGATGTTGGTGTTTGTTTATGCTTCTGGAGACCCAGGCCTTCCGTCAGCAGATGGCAGCTGGGGCACCTCCCTATGCTGGGCCTAGCCGTTACTACTTCTCTTGGTGTGCTGTCTCTGCCTTGCGCCTGCATGTGTCCCATAACATCAGTCGGGCCCAGAGCTCTGCGCTTTGCTGCAAGGTCCACTTGACCACCGACACATGGACAAGCGCCTGTGGTCAGGGATGCTGCAGTGCTTATCTTTAATGACAGGCAGGGTGAATGTGGTGGAGTCTGTTCCCCGGGTGCAAACTGGGGTGGCCTATCTCCTCTCCCAGGCCAAAATTCATGGCAGGAGTAGACTGAAACCCTACGAAGCTGCAACCTCCACCCCAGCTACTAGCGGAAAACACTGTAACACTGGCATGGGGAGATGTCAGTAGGCCGTGCTGAAACTGATCAGCTTGGGGGACAGACAGCACAGTGCCTCCGAGGTCAGGGATGCCATCCTGGCTGAGATGGCATTTTTTTTTCCCTGCTACACCTGGGGCCTGGCATTTTTGCGCCTGTGATAATGGCTGGAACCTGGTAGCAGATCTGGAGCTTGCCAGACTCAAACACGGTCCACGCATGGCCCACGTTTTCCAACTTGTTGGTGCCATGTTTCTTTGAAACCTACACCATTGTGCCTGATATACAGGTCAAAGTGGGGCCATTTTCGTAAGTGAGAACTAGCCTCTGCTAGGCAGAAAACATTCAGAGCACACTCCTCTCATCTTCGCACCGTTGGCTGGCGGAGGAAGACGAGGGGGTTGGAGTGGCATCTGATGTCCCTATCCCACACGAGGCTAGAGGGTGCACTTCAGTGCATCCCATTGCTTCACCACAAATGGTGTGAAGGGGAGTGGAAAATGGAGGAAATGGAGAGTGACCCTTACAGTTGGGGCCAGCAAAGGCATGCCAAGTAACACACTGGCACACATGGCTGACTTCATCTTGGGTTGCTTTTCAACACATATTTCACATCATGAAGAACAAATAATACTGGATTTTTTCAAGCCTCGAACCCCGGTCTAGGTCTAATGTCTGTTCCTTTCTTATATTAGGGGAGAGGGAAAAAAAAATTACTTCAGTGATACGTTTAGCGTACATAGACTGACTATTAATGTGTATCCCACTTAG